>NC_043980.1:18793682-18906182 GCF_902150065.1 Myripristis murdjan
TCACGACAAAACTGCAGCTCCCACAACCACACTGTAGCTCAAACAACAACTGAAGCTCCCACGACTACAACAGTGGCTCCAACAACCACAACAGCGGCTCCAACAACCACAACTGCTGCCCCCACAACTAGCGCTTCAGCTCCCACCACAACAGTGGCTCAAACAACTACAACTGCAGCTGCCACGACAACAACTGCAGCTCCTACAACAACTACTGCAGTTCCATGACTACAACAGTGGCTCCAACAACCACAACAGCGGCTCCAACAACCACAACTGCAGCTCCTACAACCACAACTGTAGCTCCCACAACGAAAAGTACAGCTCCAACAACCACAACTGCTGCCTCCACAAGTACAACGGCAACTCCAACAACCACAACTGCAGCTCCAACCACTACAACTGAAGCTCCAACAACAACAAGTGCAGCTCCCACCACTTCAACAGCAGCTCCCACAACCACAACTGCTGCCCCCACAACTAGCACTTCAGCTCCCACCACAACAGTGGCTCAAACAACTACAACTGCAGCTGTCACGACAACAACTGCAGCTCCTACAACCACTACTGCAGCTCCCACGACTACAACAATGGCTCCCACAACCACAACTGCAGCTCTCACAACCACAACTGCAGCTCTCACAACCACAACTGCAGCTCTCACAACCACAACTGCAGCTCAAACAACCACAACTGCAGCTCAAATAACAACAACTGAAACTCCCACCACCATAACTGCTGCCCCCACAACTAGCACTTCAGCTCCCACCACAACAGTGGCTCAAACAACTACAACTGCAGCTCCAACCACTACAACTGCAGCTCAAACATCAACAACTGAAGCTCCCACCACTACCACTACTTCTCCCACATCAACAACAGTGGCACAAACAACCACCACAGCCACTCCCACAACCACAACTGCAGCTCCCACAACCACAACTGCTGCCCCCACAACTACAACAGCAGCTCCCACAACCACAACTGCAGCTCCAACCACTACAACTGAAGCTCCAACAACAACAACTGCAGCTCCCACCACTTCAACAGCAGCTCCCACAACCACAACTGCTGCCCCCACAACTAGCACTTCAGCTCCACCACAACAGTGGCTCAAACAACTACCAACTGCAGCTGCCTCGACTACAACTGCCAGCTCCTACAACCACTACTGCAGCTCCCACAACCACAACAGTGGCTCCAACAACCACAACAGCGGCTCCAACAACTACAACTGCAGCTCCTGCAACCACTACCACTTCTTCTCCCACATCAACAACAGTGGCACAAACAACCACCACAGCCGCTCCCACAACCACAACTGCAGCGCCAACAACCACAACTGCAGCTCAAACAACCACAACTGCAGCTCAAACAACAACAACTGAAGCTCCCACCACCACAACTGCTGCCCCCACAACTAGCACTTCAGCTCCCACCACAACATTGGCACAAACAACCACCACAGCTGCTGCCACAACCACATCTGCAGCTCCCACAACCACAATTGCTGCCCCCCCAACTACAACAGCTGCTTCCAACAACCACAACTGCAGCGCCAAGCACTACAACTGAAGCTCCAACAACAACAGTGGCACCAACAACCACCACAGCCGCTCCCACAACCACAACTGCAGCTCCCACAACCACAACTGTTGCCCCCACAACCACAACTGCAGCTCCAACAACTACAACTGCAGCTCCAACAACAACAACAGCTGCCTCCACAACTACAACTGCAGCTCAAACCACTGCAACTGCAGCTCAAACAACAACAACTGCAACTCCCAGAACCACCACTGCTTCCCGCACAATTAGTACTTCAGCTTCCACCACAACAGCAGCTCCAAAAACTACAACTACAGCTCCCATGACCTACAACAGCGGCTCCAACAACACACAAAGTAGCACCAACAAACCACACCTGCAAATCCAACAATTACAACTGAAGCTCCAACAACAACAACTGAAGCCCCCACCACTACTACAGTGGCTCCAACAACCACCACAGCCGCTCCAACAACCACAACTGCTGCCCCCACAACTACAACAGCCGCTCCCACAACCACAACTGCAGCGCCAACCACTACAACTGAAGCTCCAACAACAACAGTGGCACCAACAACCACCACAGCTGCTCCAACAACCACAACTGCAGTTCCCACAACCACAACTGTAGCTCAAACAACAACAACTGAAGCTCCCACGACTGCAACAGTGGCTCCAACAACCACAACAGCGGCTCCAACAACCACAACTGCTGCCCTCAAAACTAGCGCTTCAGCTCCAACCACAACAGTGGCTCAAACAACTACAACTGCAGGTGCCACGACAACAACTGCAGCTCCTACAACAACTACTGCAGCTCCCACGACTACAACAGTGGCTCCAACAACCACAACAGCGGCTCCAACAACCACAACTGCAGCTCCTACAACCACAACTGTAGCTCCCACAACGAAAAGTACAGCTCCAACAACCACAACTGCTGCCCCCACAAGTACAACGGCAACTCCAACAACCACAACTGCAGCTCCAACCACTACAACTGAAGCTCCAACAACAACAACTGCAGCTCCCACCACTTCAACAGCAGCTCCCACAACCACAACTGCTGCCCCCACAACTAGCACTTCAGCTCCCACCACAACAGTGGCTCAAACAACTACAACTGCAGCTGCCACGACTACAACTGCAGCTCCTACAACCACTACTGCAGCTCCCACGACTACAACAGTGGCTCCAACAACCACAACAGAGGCTCCAACAACTACAACTGCAGCTCCAACCACTACAACTGCAGCTCAAACAACAACAACTGAAGCTCCCTCCAGTACCACTTCTTCTCCCACAACAACAACAGTGGCACAAACAACCACCACAGCCGCTCCCACAACCACAACTGCAGCTCAAAAAACAACAACTGCAGCTCAAACAACAACAACTGAAACTCCCACCACCACAACTGCTGCCCCCACAACTAGCACTTCAGCTCCCACCACAACAGTGGCTCCAACAACTACAACTGCAGCTGTCACGACAACAACTGCAGCTCCCACAACCACAACTGTAGCTCAAACAACAACAACTGAAGCTCCCAAAACTACAACAGTGGCTCCAACAACCACAACAGCGGCTCCAACAACCACAACAGCGGCTCCAACAACCACAACTGCTGCCCCCACAACTAGCGCTTCAGCTCCCACCACAACAGTGGCTCAAACAACTACAACTGCAGCTGCCACGACCACAACTGCAGCTCCTACAAAAACTACTGCAGTTCCCATGACTACAACAGTGGCTCCAACAACCACAACAGCGGCTCCAACAACCACAACTGCAGCTCCTACAACCACAACTGTAGCTCCCACAACGAAAAGTACAGCTCCAACAACCACAACTGCTGCCTCCACAAGTACAACGGCAACTCCAACAACCACAACTGCAGCTCCAACCACTACAACTGAAGCTCCAACAACAACAAGTGCAGCTCCCACCACTTCAACAGCAGCTCCCACAACCACAACTGCTGCCCCCCACAACTAGCACTTCAGCTCCCACCACAACAGTGGCTCAAACAACTACAACTGCAGCTGTCACGACAACAACTGCAGCTCCTACAACCACTACTGCAGCTCCCACGACTACAACAATGGCTCCCACAACCACAACTGCAGCTCTCACAACCACAACTGCAGCTCTCACAACCACAACTGCAGCTCAAACAACCACAACTGCAGCTCAGACAACAACAACTGAAGCTCCCACCACCACAACTGCTGCCCCCACAACTAGCACTTCAGCTCCCACCACAACAGTGGCTCAAACAACTACAACTGCAGCTCCAACCACTACAACTGCAGCTCAAACAACAACAACTGAAGCTCCCACCACTACCACTACTTCTCCCACATCAACAACAGAGGCACAAACAACCACCACAGCCACTCCCACAACTACAACTGCAGCTCCCACAACCACAATTGCTGCCCCCACAACTACAACAGCAGCTCCCACAACCACAACTGCAGCTCCAACCACTACAACTGAAGCTCCAACAAAAACAACTGCAGCTCCCACCACTTCAACAGCAGCTCCCACAACCACAACTGCTGCCCCCACAACTAGCACTTCAGCTCCCACCACAACAGTGGCTCAAACAACTACAACTGCAGCTGCCACGACTACAACTGCAGCTCCTACAACCACTACTGCAGCTCCCACGACTACAACAGTGGCTCCAACAACCACAACAGCGGCTCCAACAACTACAACTGCAGCTCCTGCAACCACTACCACTTCTTCTCCCACAACAACAACAGTTGCACAAACAACCACCACAGCCGCTCCCACAACCACAACTGCAGCTCTCACAACCACAACTGCAGCTCAAACAACCACAACTGCAGCTCAAACAACAACAACTGAAGCTCCCACCACCACAACTGCTGCCCCTATAACTAGCACTTCAGCTCCCACCACAACATTGGCACAAACAACCACCACAGCTGCTGCCACAACCACATCTGCAGCTCCCACAACCACAACTGCTGCCCCCCACAACTACAACAGCTGCGCCAACAACCACAACTGCAGCGCCAACCACTACAACTGAAGCTCCAACAACAACAGTGGCACCAACAACCACCACAGCCGCTCCCACAACCACAACTGCAGCTCCCACAACAACAACTGTTGACCCAACAACCACAAGTGCAGCTCCAACAACTACAACTGCAGCTCCAACAACAACAACAGCTGCCTCCACAACTACAACTGCAGCTCAAACCACTGCAACTGCAGCTCAAACAACAACAACTGCAACTCCCAGAACCACCACTGCTTCCCGCACAATTAGTACTTCAGCTTCCACCACAACAGCAGCTCCAAAAACTACAACTACAGCTCCCATGACTACAACAGCGGCTCCAACAACCACAAAAGTAGCACCAACAACCACACCTGCAAATCCAACAATTACAACTGAAGCTCCAACAACAACAACTGAAGCTCCCACCACTACTACAGCTGCTCCAACAACCACAACTGCAGCTCCAACAACCACAACTGCTGCCCCCACATCTACAACAGTCGCTCCCACAACCACAACTGAAGCTCCAACCACTGCAACTGAAGCTCAAACAACAACAGCTGAAGCTCCCACCACTACCACTTCTGCTTCCACAATGACAACAGTGGCACGAACAACCAACACAACCGCTCCCACAACCACAACTGCTGGCCCAACAACTAACACTTCAGCTTCCACCACAAAAGTAGCTCCAACAACTACAACAGCAGCTCCCACGACTACAACTGCAGCTCTCACAACCACAACTGCAGCTCCCACGACTACAACTGTGGTTCCAACAACCACAACTGTTGCTCATACAACTACAACAGCAGCTCCAACAATCACAACTGCAGCTCCAACAACCACAACTGCAACTTCACCCACTACAAGTGAAGCACCACCAACAACAACTGCATCTCCCACAACCACAACTGCTGGCCCAACAAATAGCACTTCAGCTTCCACCACAACAGTAGCTCCAACAACTACAACTGCAGCTCCCACAACTACAACTGCAGCTCTCACAACCACAACTGCAGCTCCCACGACTACATCTGTGGTTCCAACTACTGCAACTGCATCACAAACAACAACAACTGCAACTCCCACAACCACCACTGCTGCCCCCACAGCTAGCACTTCAGCTACCACCACAACAGCAGCTACAACAACTGCAACTACAGCTCCCACGACTACAACAGCGGCTCCAACAACCACAACAGTAGCAGGAACAACCACAACTGCAAATCCAACAATTACAACTGAAGCTCCAACAACAACAACTGAAGCCTCCATCACTACTAGAGTGGCTCCAACAACCACAACTGCAGCTCCCACAACCACCACTGCTGCCTCCACAACTAGCACTTCAGCTACCACCACAACAACGTCTCAAACAACTACAACTGCTGCTCCAACAACCACAACAGTGGCACCAACAACTACAACTGCAGCTCCAACCACTACAACTGAAGCTCCAACAACGACTGCAACTCCCACGACTACAACAGCGGCTCCAAGAACCACAACATTGGCACCAACAGCCACAACTGCAAATCCAACAACTACAACTGAAGCTCCCACGACTACTATAGCGGCTCCAACAACCACAACTGCAGCTCCAACAACCACAACTGCTGCCCCCACAACGACCACAGCTGTTCCCACAATCACAACTGCAGCTCCCACAACCACCACTGCTGCCTCCACAACTCGCACTTCAGCTACCACCACAACAGCGACTCCAACAACTACAGCTGCAGCTCCAACAACCACAAAAGTGGCACCAACAACCGCAACTGCAAATCCAACCACTACAACTGCACCTCCAACAACAACAACTGAAGCCCGCACCACTACTACAGCGGCTCCAACAACCACAACTGCAGCTCCCACAACCACAACTGAAGCTCCCACCACTACTACGGCTGTTCCAACAACCACAACTGCAGCTCCAACAACCACAACTGCCGCCCCCACATCTACAACAGTCACTCCCACAACCACAACTGCAGCTCCCACAACCACAACTGCTGCCTCCACAACTAGCACTTCAGCTACCACCATAACAATGTCTCAAACAACTTCAACTGCAGCTCCAACAACCACAACTGCAGGTCCAACCACTACAACAGCAGCTCCAACAACCACAACTGCAGCTCCAACCACTACAACTGAAGCTCCAACAACAACAACTGCAACTCCCACAACCACCACTGCTGCCCCCACAACCAGCAGTTCAGCTACCACCACAACAGTGGCTCCAACAACCACAACAGCAGCTCCAACAACTACAACAGCAGCTCCAACAACCACAACTGCAGCTCCCACAACCACAACAGCTGCTCCAACAACCACAACTGCTGCCCCCACATCTACAACAGTCGCTCCCACAACCACAACGTCATCTCCAACAACTACAACTGCAGCTCCCACAACCACAACTGCAGCTCCAACAACAACAACTGAAGCTCCCACCACTACTACAGCTGCTCCAACAACCACAACTGCAGCTCCCACAACCACAACTGAAGCTTCCAGCACCACGACAGCGACTCCAAGAACCACAACTGCAGCTCCAACAACCACAACTGCTTCCCCCACAACTGCTACAGCCGTTCCCACAACCACAACTGCAGCTCCCACAACGACCACTGCTGCCTCAACAACTACCACTTCAGCTACCACCACAGCAATGACTCCAACAACTACAACTCCAGCTCCAACAACCACAACAGTGGCACCAACATCCGCAACTGCAAAACCAACCACTACAAGTGCAGCTCCAACAACAACAACTGAAGCTGCCACCACTACTACGGCTGTTCCAACAACCACAACTGCAGCTCCCACAACCAAAACAGCAGCTCCAACAACCACAACTGAAGCTCCAACCACTACAACTGAAGCTCAAACAACAACAACTGCAACTCCCACAACCACTACTGCTGCCCCCACAACTACAACAGCCAATCCCAAAACTACAACTTCAGCTACAACCACCGCAACTCCAGGTCAAACAACAACAACTGAAACTCCCACCACTACCACTTCTGCTTCCACAATGACAACAGTGGCACCAACAACCACCACCGCCGCTCCCACAACCACAACAGCACAACCAACAACAACAACTACAGCCCCTCCCACAACTACAACAGCAGCTCCCACAACCACAACAGTGGCAATGACAACTACTACAGTCGCTCCAAAAACCACAACTGCTACCCCCACAACTACAACTCCAAGTGCCACCATAACTGCAGCTCCCACAACCACAACAGCGGCTCACACTACTACAAGAGCTGGTCCAAGAAGTACAACCTTAGCTTTAGCAACTGCACCAGCAACTCCGACCGCATCAGAAATTCTCAGACTTACAGCTGCAGCTCCTACAACCACAACAGCAGCTCCAACAATTATTGGTTCAGCTCACACAACGGCTGCTACAGCAGCCACAATTACAACAGTTGTTCCCCCAATAACAACAGCAGCTCCTTCAACTTCAATTGCAGAGGCCATAGCTACAACATCATATCCCAATCCTACAACAGCATCTCCCACATCTTCAGCAGTATTTCCCAAAACTACAAAAGCAGCTCTAGCAACACCTACAACATCAGCTCAAACATCTTCAACAGCAGCTCCCCCAATACTATTAACTTCAATCAATCTTCAGTCCTCTACTACCACCCAGAGCACAATAGAAACTGCTCCCTTTACTACAAGGGTATCTCCAGGAACTACTGCAGCAGTTTTTTCTGTTACATTCACAGCATCTACAACACTATTGCCTGCACATTCTGCATCTTCTAATGGTGCAATTGTAAGTAAATGACATTCTATGGCCAGTTTTTGGGCCTTATCAGTTGTAACAATTTTGTTTTAAGATACTGTATACATACATACTTTCAAATGCATTATTGTTTCAAGATTTTTTACAAAAATCAAAAATTTGAAAAACAGCGAATCACCATCACAGTGGTGAAAATTCACTATGCACTGTCTTGCTTTGATGCACAACATTTTTCAGCCTTTTGTGGTCTAGTTTGTTTAACTTTCAAAGTGAAAGATCGTTTTGCCATAACATGCCATCATATAATCTTCTTATAATCAAAAAAGGAGAAGAACTAGAAAATTGTAAAATATGATGAGCATGCATTTCTCTTATTTGTTCAGTTACTGGCAATGAAACTTTCTGAGTCAAGATATTTAACATAATTTCTCTTATCTAGTAATCATGTTATTTGTACATATCCAAACAAGAGAGTTTTACGTAATGTTTAGCAGCTGTGTCCTCATCATTTCTGTTCTGAGGAAAAGGAAGTGAATAACATTTTTCAAATATAAGTCCTCTCTGAGTAGTAATCTTAGTCATGCAATAAAATTATCTCTAATTTGATTTTAACACTTCTTTATGTACCCTGAGAAAAACGGAATACAATGGTTAAAACATTCTTGGAGCAATTAAAACTTGCTAGAACAAATTTGATTTTAACTATTGGAGTATTAAGACTTATCTTGGAGTCACTGTTGCGATATCTTTCAATGTTACCAAGACTGAAAACAGTTCAAGGATGGGGGTGGGTGACAGCTCCCACCTTTTTTGCTTGCTCCACAAATTGGTTACATCAGTTACCTGAAATTGTACTAGTCATTATTAATGTGTGCAACATTTTGCTGACCAAAGCAAAATTCTAATCCATCATGTATTTCAGCACTTTATTGGAATACAAAAGAACTCAACCACATATATAAGCTGTGCCTGGTCTATATGCTGTACTTTGTGCATGAGAAACAACTTAAGTTATACATTTCACAAGCCATTGCAACAGTAATGAATACTGCATAGGCCATAAAGCTCCCACACACAATCTTTTGTAAATCTGTCTCTGTGTGTTGTAATGGTGACTATGTGGTGAGCTTTTTTTCCATGGAAAAAACAGTCTCTACTTTGCATTGTTTCTCCTCTTACAGATTTCAACAGCAGCAGTGTCAGAAGCATCCACAACCAGTGTTTTGAGAACTTGGGCCCCTACCACAGCTTCTGTTACTGCTTCGAGTACACAGATAACCACAATAAGAACCAGCACCACAACTACGACATCAGCTGATCCCCCACAAGGCAATGAGGGCTTCGTAATTATACTGTTGGATCTTTACCGTGATTTCATCCCAGGTTACTACAATCAACAGTCTCAAGAATACAAAGACTTGGTTTATAATGTTACAACAGAGGTAATGTATCACTCATTTATTAAAATATTCCTTCTGAGATAAGGGAAATGTTAAATAAATTAACATGCATTATTTACATTACCTTACTCTACTGGACATCAAAACATAAACATTTCAAGACAATAAACAAACTAACCAATTTATTTTCTCCAATTCATTAGTGCAACAGAGGGTTCCACATTATGTATCCATTGATTTTCCTGAGATCCAAAGTGCTAAGTTTTTGGTAAGTCATACTTAACATTTTCAGAAATGGTTGTGTTTCAGTGATTCATAATTGAAACTGACCATCTTTTCTTTTATTAGGCGTGGATCTGTTGGGGTGGAAATCAAAGTGATCTTCAAGAACCAGACAGTGGTTCCTACTGGTGCTAATGTAGTAGAATCTCTAAAACTGGCAATCAATCAATCAGTGGTATTCCTAGATGTCATCCCTAACACTATTAGAACAGGTTAGTGTTTTTGTTATGAGTCATCCCACTTTTGATTCTCACAGTTTTCAGTTTTTTATAATTGTGAACATGATCATTTAGTGTTTTTCATTTTACAAATGTCAACATGATTGCTTATAACCACATGATATGCTTTTTCATTAAACCTTTTATTGCTGCTATCTTGATTTGGTGGCAGTACAAAAATGGTTAAGAAAAAGCAATAAATTATACTGTGTGTTTGATACAACAAGTTTAAATTACGAATGTTTTTTTCTGTTCTTTTAAAAAGAAAATACAACAGCATCTACAACTACAGTTGCAACACCACAGACCACTGAATTAATAGCATCTACAGCTGTTACTGCAACAACAGCAGCTCCCACAACGATAAGAGCAGCACCAACAACTACAAGTAATGCTCCGTACTCCACATCTTCCCAGACAACAGCAGCTCACACATCAATTGCAACTCTGACAAGTACAACAGCAGCAACAACAGCTGTTGCTGCTACAACAGTATTCCCAGCAACGTCAACATCATCCTCATCAAAACCAACAACAGAAACTACAGCTGCAATATCAACTACCACCAGCAGAGCAACGACAGTAAGCAGACCACTGAATGTGGTCACTTTACTGTTAAGTTATTTTGCTTTCTTTTAAACAGGTCTACAATAAATGGATAAAATATAAGGGATATTCAAAG
The DNA here is from genome assembly GCF_902150065.1 of Myripristis murdjan. Classification (NCBI taxonomy): domain Eukaryota; kingdom Metazoa; phylum Chordata; class Actinopteri; order Holocentriformes; family Holocentridae; genus Myripristis; species Myripristis murdjan. The sequence continues at coordinate 18,804,634 of NC_043980.1, forward strand.
TAAATGTAATCCGTATCTGTGAAATTATTAATTTCTTTGATTATGATCTGAGTATACTTACAGTTGGGGTATGTTTATAGTTTATAGCTTGTTTCTATGTAAATGTAACATTTATACTTCAACAAGAAAACTGAAACACTACACAAATAACATAATTTGTAACAAATCATAATGTCAAACCTTTCATTTTAATGAATTCAATTGCTCAGTTATGAATTAGTCGCTTACATTATGAAAAAATTATTCTGTAATATTTGTCTGCAATATTTGTTTTAAATTAGCTGCACTCTACTTTTCTTTAATACTTCAGTTTCACATATATTTTATTGTTTTATACCCATGGCAGTTTTTTGGTGTATAAGGGAAGTTTGACATAATTAAGTAATTAATGTTTATTGTATTTAACATAAAATTGTATAAAAGTATAAGTAATTAATTCCAAATAAAGAACAGCACACCTAACCTGTAATGTGTATGTATTATTTACCATCATTACCATAAAAGTATATTCTGTGGATTCCAACAAAACAAGAGTGCATAACATCTAATGAGATCAGCCATCAGTCATAGACATCTTAATAAAACAAATCTTCATGGCTTAAAATGTGTGTGTGTATGTGTGTGGAGGGGGGGTGCTGGAGCCTATCCCAGCACACATAGGGCGAAGGCAAGGAAACACCCTGGACAAATCGCCAGACCATCGCAGGGCAGACAAACACTGACATTCACACACACAGTCATACCTAGGGGCAATTTAGCTTCTCCAATTCACCTAACCTGCATGTCTTTGGACAGCGAGAAGAAACCGGAGTACCCAGAGGAAACCCACGCAGACACGGGGAGAACATGCAAACTCCACACAGAAAGGACCTTGGGTGGGAATCGAACCCAGGACCTTCTCACTGTGAGGCAACAGTGCTAACCACTGCACCACCGTGCCACCCATGTATATATGCATGTCTATACAAATCTTTCCCAACTTTGGAAACTTAAATGAAATTCAGTAACACATCAGAGTAGTGATGAATATGTCAGTGGACAATTAACACATAAGTCTCTGCAGCTTAGCCATTTTATAGCTTAAATATTTAAATAAAATACAAGGTTCAATTTTGAGCTCAAGTTTAAGTTTATTTAGAGCTCAAAATCACTGCTTACTGGCTCAAAAGGCTTTACAGGCCTACAGGTTTACAACAAAACAGAACGACACCCCCCTGACCTTGATCCTCACAGAGGGTTAGAAAAAACTCCCTAAAAAAACACACAGATGAAATAGGGAAAATGGAAGAAATCTTGACAAGCACCAGAGAGGGAGCAGACCCCTTCCTGGCTAGGTGTGCAATAGCTTCCGACCAAGTGAGCAAATTACCAAGGCAATACAGTCATATTACAAAATAATTCACACTATCAGATAAAACAAAGCCTACCAAAGCAGCAGGAGGCCTTGACCAAGGTCAGTGACACAGCTACAGCAGCACAGGATAATGGCCAACTTTTAATATGATGATTTAAAATGATTTTCAATAGTTTAGGGCACTGTAGGTTTCAAAAACTATCAACACATTGCTTCTAAGAATAATTCAGAAGGTGAATTGCCTTAAAAATCAAACTTTTATCCCCTCTGTGGAAATAGTTGTACCATTACAAGTATTAGAGAGGTCTTGTACATCATCCCAGCAGATGCAGCTGCAGTGTTAGCAGCAGTGGTGTTTGTGGTCGTTGCAGCAGCAGCGGTGGTTGCGGCTGCAGCTGTGGTGGTCATGGCCGCAGCTGTGGTGGTCAGTGCCGCAGCTGTGTTGGTCATGCCTGCAGCTGTGGTGGTCATTGCTGCAGCTGTGGTGGTCATGGCTGCAGCTGTGGTGGTCATGCCTGCAGCTGCGGTGGTCATGCCTGCAGCTGCAGTGGTCATGCCTGCAGCTGTGGTTGCGGTGGCTGCAGCTAACTTGAAATCTGTTGATGCTGCTGATTAAAACAAAGAGAGAGATATGTCTGTATCCCTATGCAAAAATTACATCATACAAGAACTCACTAAATATAACAGGGGAAAAAAATTACTCACCAATTATCAGAAGATGTGTCACAACTGTAAGAAGCATTTTTAATCTTTATCAGATTTCTAAAGAAAGAAATGAAAATGGAAGTTTTTTTTTTTTCATTTTGATCGATCAAAAAAAACATGTTAAATATATTTGAAATACAGGCAAATATTGAAGATCTCTACGTATTAATCAAAATTTTTAAAATTGCAAATAAAACATATGAATGAAAACTGCAAAAAGTAGCCTAATTCATTTCTAATCAAATCTGAAGACAAATTAAATTATAGCTACTATCAGAACATTTTTAGATTGTACTTACAAAATTAAATCTTTGCAGTTTTACTTCTATTGTGCTGTGATGCGCAATGCTGCTCTTGTAATTAGTTCACTCTCTCGGGTGTGCAGCTTTTAACTTTGTCATGAGGTTTGTCACAACCTTTATACACTCAATGACAAGCATAAATAATGATGTGAAAGTAACCCAGCTTTAAACTAGTTTGTTAAAATGACAGTGTGATCATTCCTTTCACAAAAGTTACCTCAAGGTAACACTTTGCTGTTTATCTTTTGTTTTCATGGATGTCAAATTATTCTAGTGCTGTTGACAGGATTTGCAGAGTAAATAAGCTGGAGAAGAACTGTCTTGCTGAATAACACAAAGGAGACTACTGTGCTTATACACTGCTTCAACAACATATGTATTATGTATAATCAATGGAATGAGAATAAAGGTCAGGGAAAAGCTTTGCCTTTGTTGGGTGCTTTTGTTTGTCAAGACCTCATTCCTGGCAACGCTGGTTGCATTCTCAGTGACCCAGACAACTTCTACAGCAGTGGTTCCCAACATTTTTGGTATCAAAAATGTGTATCACTCCCCCCAGAGTGATACACATCAGGCTGAGGACCCATATTTAATAAGATGTATTCTCAGGGATCCCTATCTGATAAGTTATAGTTATTCTATAACCGTCTATGGATTGGCAGATTAACTGAATTGGCAGATTAACTGAATAGTCATTCTTATAGATTCTTTCATCAGGCTAACTTCTAGTCAAATTAATTATTACTTATTTTAAACAATATACTTATTTTGCCTTATTTTAGTCACTTTGTGGAAGTGTGGGGCAACCTGTACATGACCAACGTAAAGCCTCTGTTTATATCACAGAAAAAGTTTTATTAAGTCTAGACTGAGAAGACTGAGAAGAATTGCTATTATTATTATTACCATTATGATTATGATTATGATTATGATTACTACCCGTATGTTTATAAAAGTTATTTGTTTTTGGTTCAGAGGATGAGGGCCATAGAAGGAAATAAAATTTTAAGCATCAGCATGCATGGAATACTTCAAAGCAGATGTGTCTTTCAGTTGCTGGTGAAAAACTGTGAGTACAGATTGATTTAAAAGGTTGCACAAGCATCTTTCAGTTCAAGAAGATGTACAAAAAAAGATCAAAATATGATTTTTTTTCCTTTTTGATAATGGAATGTATAAACCGTATGTTGTGATTATAAATCACTATTCTGGAGGTTTGCATTATTATGATTGGAACAAATAGATACCAGATATCATCACTGCATATGTAGTGTCCAATGACTGCAAACGCTGTGTCACAGACAAATTTCACTACAAATGACAACTAAGTTAATTGCACCATTTGATGGCTCACTTGGGTTGTTTGCTTCATCTACCTCTGTCATATGAGCATTTCAAATTAAATTTGACTCATTTCGTGTGCCAAAAAAGATGAAAAAAGCCTGCACACTCATCACTCAACATCAGGTCATTTTTTTACTGATGTGTTTCACCCGTGTATATATAAACACCCCCTGGTGATGTCATCAAACATGGGATCATTCACAAAGAGTTTTACAATAGTTTACATCAATATATAACATCAAAGAGACATAACAATAAACAATAGATTAAAAATCAATCTGTCAATTCAGGTGAATGACTAATCATCTAGGCTAGAGAAAATGATTAATGGAAAAGTCCTCATTCATGCCTTTGGGAGACATTGTGCCCAAAGTAATATCCAAAAGGATTCTCGTTTTAACAACAGTCTATTTATGTCCCCTCCTCGTCTCGGACATTTAACATGTTTGATTCCTTGGTATGTCAGGGATGCCACGTTATGTTTCGCCTGCAGAAAATGCATAGCTACTGGACTCTTAGGGTCCTGATTTTGTATGCTGCATGTGTGCTCGGCGATGTGTGTTTTTAATGCTCGATTTGTTTTACCCACATATCCTAAACCACATGGACATTTAAGTAAATATATTACGTTAGTGGTAGTGCACGTAATAATACTTCTAATATCAAATCGTTTGACATTAGATTTGACATTAGAAGCACATTTCATGTGCCAAATACTTTCTCAAAAATTACATTACATTACAAACTCAACACCAAGGGAGGTGCACACAACCATCACAGTTTGACAAACTCATTTTTTAAAAAACAGGGCTGTGTAATCAGTAAGTTCAGGAGTGTGGGTGTACGAGTCGCAAACTGTGAATCTGCTTGTGTGACAGTGGCATACCTGGGATGGGTGCTTGGATGGGATCGACATGTCAAAGTGTTGGCAGCTGAGCAGCTTCCAAAGCCTACCACTCGACAGGAGCTCATACACTTTTTTGGGATGGCGGCGTATTATTGCTGTTTCAGTAATTGCTATCAGTTTTTTTTTTTCTAAAAAGTTCAGTTGGCATCACTGGTGAAGGAGGCCCCGGCTTTGATGGGGTCTGGAGTTGGCACCATTTGTGGTGCCAAACCACAACCCACTAACTTTTCTACGCACCTTGCAATGCCTGAATTAGAGGCTGATCATTTGTTTTTTGTTCCTACAGTTCCTTGATCTGAACATAAAGGCTATGACACTGTGGCTGTGGATGCATTGTTGCAGGCTCCACTACTTTGAACAGTGACTGTGGTATTTTGAATAGTGACTACTGAACCTTTTCCCTATTCTTCTCCTGCTGTAAACCCCCAACTCCTTTCATTCCCTTACTTTTGCTTTCTCCAAGTTGCAGGGGACAGCTTGTGGCCTGGCAGGCTGTTGGGGTTGGTTTGGAACATGTTTGGGGGGGATTATTCAGTTTCACTGTGAGATAATATGTATTATTTATTGGTTTTGTTATTGTGGTGAAGGCAATTTCTAAAATGTTTTACTCAGCATTTATGATAGGATGCTAAGCGAGAAAGACAAAGCATGAGTAAAAAATGACCTCTGCTCATGCTTTCCAGTATTTAATGTGATCCATCATTGCCCTTGGCAGTCTTATGACCTCTGCTGGTGCTTTGATGTCAGGCAATGTGTATGCTGTTTTTTGAGCCTAAATTCCATCAGAGGGGACAGGCCCTTCACACCCTTACTGGTTTTGCAGGTGATCCTGACATGCCATTTTTCAGGTTCTTTGTCTTGTTGGTATAACAGCCGCTGTCAGTGGAGGGAGAGGTCAAGAGCACAATGGCATGTATACATAATATGTGCCTTGCTCATACTGGCACATCAGCTGTGGGTATTGAGGGATGGGAAGAGTAATGTTCATTCACTCGCCCCACCTACATTTTCCTACCGGTCACAAGCCTGCTTCTCTAGCCACAAAGGACTGATTGTGCAACATAACTTGGATTGTAGATCCGTGCATGACCTTCACTTTGAGGTTCTTTCAGACACAGTCCATACAACTGTAAATTCTTCCTTCCAGTTCTTTTAAAATAAAAACATGCCTTGGCCTTGTTCTCACAATAATATAGATTAAACCATATAAGTGGCATGTGCACATATAGGTCATATCTCATACTGAGTTTTTGGCCTTTTTACCTTTTACAATGGCAGTGGGTGGTGGTAGGTGGGGAAATGCAGCCAGAATACAACACCACCTCCCACCCATTAGTGCATTAATAAACGTTGTGACTATCATACAAACTTCAGCTATTTGTATGTAAAAGCTGATAAGTAAACTGAGTGGTAATCAAACTCGGGCTAGGATGAAAGTTAAACCACGTAAATCAAGGAGTCTATCAACTATTTAAGGGAAGCTGGTACATGAAAGTTTTTTTCCATGAATGATGAAGGGATTCCAACAGTTTTAGAAAAGCCTGCTAAAAGCCTTGGGAGGTGGATTGTTCCAGTCTGAATGACAAGAAGTAGTTTCAGGGGATGAAGCATCACCTCATTAGAGGCATTGCAGATATAGCCTTCAAGGATGCCAGGAAAACAAAACTTGTGGTTTGGGCTGTTGCCTCAGCTAATGTGGGCTTTGACAGTATATGAGATACCGCTGTCAAAGGTGAAGAAGTTAGAGAGGTTGATTAGCTCATATGTCAGGAAATGGCGTGGAGTCCCACGTCTAGCTCCATACAGAAAAAGAATTCCTGAGCACCAAAATCTTGCGTAGTGGAGTAATTTAAAGTGATAGCTTGGAATTTGAGTGTAATACATCCACCAAGTTTGGTTCATTAGCTCCTTTCCTGTCACAAGAACAAGAGCTTCACTGGAAGTGTACTGGTACAGTGGACAGTACATACAAAGTGAAAAATAACACAATTTTGAGATGTGGCATAAGCTAAAAAATTGTTTTGAGGGTTGTACAACACCACACATTCTTATTTTGGTTTCATTTCAGCTGTTGTCCAAAATGGTGGAACTATTTTATGGCAGGAAATTGTTCTGCTGTTAACCAAATGACATGAACAGGATTACTATGAGATCATCAATAAAGACCAAAGTGAAGTAACCCCATGTAAATTATTTATTGTTAATTTCTTCCAGTAAAAAAGTATCACAATAGAAAAATAATAGCCAAACCCCCATTTGCGTGGTCACATCACACGTGTGGTCAAACAGCAAAACCAGACAATGATTAAACACATAACTGCAATAAATACTGAAGAATGACTTAAAATTGTATGTTTAAAGTTATAATTAGCCTTGCTATCCAACACATGTGCTGTGAGATGCATGATGGTAACATAGTAACTGAGTGAGTAGTTAATGAATGCCACCTCTATTCCTGATTTACATGACTTGGTGGGGCGCTCATGTGTCCTTCTTGCTGGGAAACTGATAAACCAAACACTGCAAGAACAAGGCAATAGACTACATTAAAGGCTACGCTGTACTCTAATACTAAAACTGTTGAGAATCAATTAAGAATTAACCCCATGAGTCCTGACTTTTTTGATGTCCCCTGAGAAATGAAAATGTCTCACCTTTTTCTGCCTTGGTGCTTGCAACTGTGGTCTACTTTAAAATGTCGGTAACACTAAAGAGTATTTTAAGCAGGGCCATGCTAACTGATTAGCTGACTATTATGGCTCATCTCTACTGTCAGTTGTCATTTGTAGGGCCATTTGAGTTACACCATGCCTATATTGAGATATCTTCAAACCAGAGATGTTAGATTTGCAGTTACCAGTACATCACATTCAAAATTTGCATATTTAATGTCCATTTTTGTGTTATTTACCAAGACATGGATAACTTTGTAAACTTTTTAAGTTAACATTCGTGTGATACTCAACAATTAACTGCATGTAGCACTTTGAACACACCGTTACACTTCAGCAATCTGTTTTAATGACAATTTGATCAACTTGAGTCCTCCTTTGTATTAAGTAGAAAATTCACAAATAAAGTTGACTGCTTGTATATTATTTTACCTTGCAAATACATGAAATTTTGTTTTCACATGTACTCTAAGATTAAATAGGAGGGAGACTTAGCAAATCAGTACAATAAAATGTATAAATCTGGTAATAAAACACTTAAGGCAGAGCTTTAACTGTTTGGTGGTCTACTCTAGATATAAAATTGAGTAAGTACCTGACCACCATCATAGAAGGCTGTGCAGCTTGTTTTTTTTTTTTTTTTCTGTTTTCATTGAAGAAACATTTGCTTATCAAGCATTTCATTGTGTTTAGGTGTACATTAATCATCAAAAAGCTTGTTTTTCTTTGTTATAACTTTTCCCCCCATCAGTCAACTTGTCCAGAGCTGGCATATATAAGCAGTGTTACAGTCAAAACACAAAGTCTTATTTTAATATTTTAGGATGTTTATAAACTTCAGCTGAAAGCGTGACCATGGCCATCCTTATTTCTCCTTTGCCTTTTAGCTTTTAGATTTAGGAGGCTGTGACTTCTGCAGTATATTCAGGGTGTCCCTCTTCTCAATTTTCCTTAGTTGTTTCTTCTTCATCCTCTTAATCTTTGCTGTATTCCGAATCTGCAAACACATAAGAAAAAACAATGCACGGTGAAAAGAGGTCACATCACTAACAGAGTGTATGTGCCTATGTATGTACAGTCAAGCCCAAAATTATTCATACCCCTGGCAAATTTTGATTTAAAGTTACTTTTACTCAACCAGCAAGTTTTTTTATTAATTGGAAATGACACAGGCATCTCCCAAAAGATAATAAGACGATGTACAAGAGGCATCACTGTGGAAAGAAATATTTTTAAGCTTTTACTTTTATTTATTTAGCTTTTATTTTGACTGTATGTATAATATAGTAAGCACCAGGTCTGTAATGCCAAGACACCACAAAGGCTTATTTGACTTGATTATTTCTGGTATTTTTCATAGAGAATCCTGGCCAGAGCAACAACACTCCAGCAACTTTCTTTGTCATTTCAACCATCCTTTCAAATGTGTGTGCAGTAAAAAATATATTTTACCTCACTTACATTTTGAATAGGGATATGTATGCTTACATTTCTTAGGTGGCAGTAATAACTGTTTAGAAAAAATGTACATTATTTTTTGCAGCTAAAATAAATCACACTGTCCATAGTTTTTTTTTTTTTTTTTTTTTTTGCATTATACTAAAGAACATACTGTGATATATTATTTTTGGTCTGTAACTCAGTTAAGGAAGATAATACTGTGTGAGATCACTATAAGATTTTTCCATATAAATTTTAAAAACAAAACAAACAAACAAAAAAACATAATAGCAGAAATGGGTTGTCCCATTGCCAAAGAACACTCAAAGTTTGGTGTTTGAATTGCAGTCTAGTTATGGACTAAAATGTGAATATTTGCCCTATAGCGCCATGATCTGGCAAGTACCTGTGGGCTGCCATCTCCATTTCATTCATGTAGCCAATTCTGTGTGGCTTGGGTTTGAATCCTGGGCCCTTTGCTGCATGTCATCCCTTCTCTCTCTCATTCCTTCCTTGTCTCTCTCTCTACTGTCACTCTCAAATAAAGCAAAACTGCCAAAATAAGTCCTTAAAAAAATCCATGATTTCCCTGTTTTCTTTCCTCCTCTAGCAGTGAGAATTATCTGAAATGAGGACTACAGCAAACAAACCGGCTGGCGGCTCGCCAAGCTTTAATTAGTGGCTTGCATGGCAGCCAGTGATTTATATGGCAATGCAGTCAATACACATAACTCACAAAAAATCTATATATTTTCAAACAGTGTTGGGCAGTAGCGGCGTTACAAGTAGCGACGTTACCAGTGTAACTACATTTGTCAGTAGCGTGGTTGTAGCGTTGCTGTTTTTCAAATCAAATAGCTTTTAAGTAGTGAAACTATTTTACTGATCAAATAGCGCGGTAGCGTCCGCAGAAGCTACATTTTCCCAGGCATTTCTCAACCTTAAACGCAACAGAGCTTTTGCTGTGGTTTGACATCTGACATAGATCGGGAGCAGCAGGTGACGTCACCGCCGCTTCCAGACCTGTAGGTGTAGCAGACAGCCGCTCTTCTGTTTGACGTCGCGTACCTGTCCTACCTGTCTGCTGCAGCGGGACACGAGGACTCGTGTCGCGTGAACAAGCAGCTGCTGTAAGAAAGATCAGGATGCCTGGCCTCTGTATCCACTAATAAAGAAAAAAACTTTGGAACACAGAGGCAGAATCTACATGCAAACACAGGTACACACACACTTCCCCCACATTAATATATACGCACTACCTGCTTTGTGTTATTATGTGAAGCATGTTGTTTGTTTTTGTTGCCATGGTTTGTTGCAGTAAAAGCAGAGAGAGCACAGTTTCATCAAGTATTAACTATTGAAACGAACATTTTTTGCCTGACTTTCTGTTTGACTGACAGTTTTATTGATCGCTAAGATAGCAATGACTTGGAATTAAGTTGTTTCGATGTTTAAAAAAAAAAAAAGTAGCTTTGATGTAAGATGCCAATGCGCATCTTGACTTAATCATAACTGTATTGGCTGCATTACATATTGTGTGACAAATTGGTAGGCAGATATGCTTGGTGTGGAGTATGTGTGTGTGTGTGTGTGTGTGTGTGTTGCCAGTGTGGCTCTCATGAAAAAAAAAAAAAAAAATAGTGAGGATCACTGTTGTAAATAAAATATTAAGGTGTTGCAGAGATGGCCTGGTCTACAAATTGTATTTTCCAGATGTAAGAAAACATGTTTGCCTGGTACAGAGCCCAGCAAAAAACACACCATCATCATCATTGCATAATAGCTTTTTCAGTGAAAATGAAAATTATAATGCAAAAATCATCACTCCTTCTGAAATCATGAATCATACCACAGTATCTGTAAAATTAATCACAATTTGATTTTTAACCACACTGTTCAATGCTATTGCTTATGTTGCTGTAAACGTTGTGACTTGACAGTGACTGCAGCCTTCAGTGTGTGCTGCTAGCATATCAGTCAAGTTCGCCAAATATAATTTTTGATGTACCTTCCTTGAATAGGCTCAGTAGCAAGTGGAACTCAGCTGTCAACTCCCAACCCAGCTGGTCAAAAATTTCATAGTCTATATGGAGCATCTGAGCTAGCAGCTTTGAAAGCACCGACTGCAAAATACTAACAGCAATGACTATTTGTAGCTGACTGTTTATTGCACTCTTAAATTGAAAACTTTTTCCTTCGGACATAAAGTATTGTGTGAAAGTCATGCAAACACTGGCTTAGGTTATTTACAAACACAGATGGGGTCTATATTTTCTTGGTTATTGTTGTCCTTATGAAGTACCGTTAAGCCACTGTGGTTTAGGCCTTATCATTTAAGTCTTGATGCTAGGCAAGCACTCTTGAAAATCTAGTTGTTATTGATGTCATGCAATTGGCTTTTGCAGTGCAAATGTGGAGGAGTCTGAATCCTGTCCCATAAAGTATATACACTTCATTTCTGTAGACAGTATGAAGAAAACACACAATTGGGGCGCACTGGTGGCTCTCTGGTTAAGAGCACGTACCATGTACCAGGGCTTAGTCCCGATCGCAGCGACCAGGGTACGAATCCGACCTCAGGTCCTTTGCTGCATGTCATCCCCCCTCTATCCCCTGCCTTTCCTGTCTATCTCCACTGTGACTGTCAATAAAGCAGAAATGCCCGGGGGGAAAAAAAAAAAAAAAAAACAATTTCCTGCAGTCATAGAAAGACTTGGAAGCCTGCGTGTGTCTACTGTATAAGCTTGTTTGTGTGTACAATGATATTTGACGTACCACTTGCACAATTTCTGCCTTGCGTTCGTTCTCAGCACGCCGCTTCAAGTTCTCTTCTCGCCTCTTCCTTTTTTCCTATTAAAAACAGGATATTGGGAAACGTTAAATAAGGTGCAACGATACTGCTGTACTGCAAGGATCAAAGCAATATGCATCATACATCCTACCTCCTTCGCTCTCGCCTTCTCCTCTACAAGTTGTAAAGAGTACTTTTTGACAAGCTCCTTCTCTCGCTTGGCCTCCATCTTTTTTTCCCAAGAGGTGCGCAACGGTTTATCTCTTACCAACGCAGAGAACCTGGAAGACAAGGTCACATTTGAGTGGGGATGGATGGATGGATGAGTCAAAACACTCTAAGACAGGGCTGATTACCGTGTTAAGCAAGAATAGGGAACTACATACCATAGGACTCAGGTAGTATTCACTTTTTTGTTACTACAGCCGCTAATTTCACTGACTAGCACAATTTCAGGAACTGATCTGCCAATTAGTTAAGTTTTCCATTCAATTAATTAACTGACAATTCCAACCAAACACTACACCAGCTGATTTCACTGATTTGCACCCCTTCAGAAAGAGTAACTTATTATGTGGTGTTTGCTTCATGTGAAAACCTGCACACTTTAAGCCCTCCATGACACTCTTTAAGGAATGTTATTTGAAAATTGTTGAGTTTCGCGACGTCACACCAAACATTACCTCTGGGTTCAATGTGACAAGTATTAATTTGATTATTTAGCATGTGATTTTGTGCATGAGTCCCTACCCCATTTGAAATCTATTCTACTTTTATCATAAGGCTTTCCTCTTTAAAAAAAAAAAAAAAATCACTCAATTCACTCAGTTTTCTTCTGTACCTGCCCTTTATTATTATTATTATTATTATTATTATTATTATTATTATCTAAACTGCTGTCTTGATTTTCTGGCTTGTGAGGCACTTTATACCTTTTTGTTTGCAAAGTGATATCTGAATAATATAATATAAAAATACAAAATTCTTACCATTCTAGTGATTTCAAATACAAGTCCCTGTCACACGAGTGCCATGTTCACACAGGTGGGCTCTAGTGATGAGCTCACCTTTGTTTACTGCGGTCCTTCCACACTCGTCCTGATTTAGGTTTCCCCAGCGGGACAGCAGGACTGTGTTTCCCACTGGACGCTGCACTGCCGCCTCTCTGGGCCGTGTTATCTGGGCATGCGGGAGCCGTCTCCACCGGTGCGGGCCTGGTGTCCTGCGGCAGCGATTCCGGGTCTCCGCCGGGCTCGGAGCACGGCTCTGTCGACTCGGACTCGCTGCATGGTACAGGTGTGGGCTCCGCCTTGGTCTCGTCCTTCTTCTCTGTTTCTGTCTCTGCGTTTGTGTTTTTACCCAGTTCCTCCTGGAGAACTGATCTCCTCGTCCGACGACCGGGAGCCCTCACCGGACCTGCTACTTGCGAGTCGAGCAGCGCGGCCGGAGTGCGCACCCTGCGTCCGCTGCGGGTCCGTGTGACCACCGGCGGACTCTGATCGACCTGCTGGAGGTTTTCACCCGGCGAGGCTTCTTCCTTCGTCGACATGTTCCTTAACTAATATGCGTGCACAGTAAACATGTGATACCGCTGTTAACTTTAGTCCACTTTCAAACTGACGTACCTCCACGTGCAGATCCAGCAACGTGAGCTCTGCTGCCTAAAAATCGCGCAATACCAGAGACGGCAAGTGAGATGGTTCATACACTGATCACTTCCGCCAGCAGTAGAAAATACTCACGCTGTCTGTGTAAATTGGTTTCATAGTTCTTCTTTTTGCTTTGATTTACAGAATAATTTCTCAAATAATGTAGACAAAGGTTTCACACTAACAGAGACTGATATATTACCGATGCTTAACAAGTTTTCGGCAGGTGAAAGTTGTAGCTACAATTAGTTTGATTAGGCTAAACATTATATCCTACGGAAGCGTAGAGCTGCCAGACCAAGAAAATAAAAACCGAGAGGCTCAGTATCACGTAATTACGTAAAAAGTTTATTGTTATAACAATATATTTTCACGTTATAACGTGAAATTATCACGTTATTTCATTATATGATTTTTTTCACGTTATAACGTGAAAATATCACGTTATTTCATGATATGCTTTCACGTTATAACATGAAAGTATCACGTTATTTCGTGATACGACTTTTTCACGTTATAACGTGATAGGTATCACGTTATTTCGTGATACGAATTTTGTTTACTGTCTGCTGGCCATCTGTAAATCATGGCTGCTTTACATGATGCCATTAGATCATATTTCATGCTTGGCTTGAGACATGGGGAGATTTTACAGTTATTGGGCTCCGTGGATGACATTCATATAAGCATGCGTACCCTGAGAAGAATTTTGAAAACAATGGGATTATACCGGAGGAAAAACGAGTCGGACCCTCTTGAGGTAGCGTCATTCCTCATTGATCAGCTGGAGGGACACGGCCGGCTGCATGGATACAAGCTCCATCACCTCAACTGCATCCAAGCTGGATATGTTGTCACCCAAAGTACAGTGAGGCATTTGTTAAAGTTTCTCGACCCCGCGGGGGTCGAGAAACACTGTACTTTGGGTGACAACATATCCAGCTTGGATGCAGTTGAGGTGATGGAGCTTGTATCCATGCAGCCGGCCGTGTCCCTCCAGCTGATCAATGAGGAATGACGCTACCTCAAGAGGGTCCGACTCGTTTTTCCTCCGGTATAATAATGGCATCATGTAAAGCAGCCATGATTTACAGATGGCCAGCAGACAGTAAACAAAAACACGTTTCACGAAATAATGTGATACTTTCACGTTATAACGTGAAAATGTCCTATCTTGAAATAACGTGATACCTATCACATTATAACGTGAAAAATTCGTATCACGAAATAACGTGATACCTATCACGTTATAACGTGAAAAAGTCGTATCACGAAATAACGTGATACTTTCATGTTATAACGTGAAAGCATATCATGAAATAACGTGATATTTTCACGTTATAACGTGAAAAAATCATATAATGAAATAACGTGATAATTTCACGTTATAACGTGAAAATATATTGTTATAACAATAAACTTTTTACGTAATTACGTGATACTGAGCCTCTCGGTTTTTATTTTCTTGGTCTGGCAGCTCTACGCTTCCGTAATTTTCATACTGAAATGTATTTACATAATCTTTTCTAGTGAAATACGCATGTAACATGTACACTTTATGTACTTGAGCTGAATTTAATCAAATAAAGGGGGAAAAAACTGTCTTCTGTGTCATGACAAAAAGGAATTCATTTTGTTGTCACGATAACAATGCACGATGTGTACATGACATTTGATTCTGATTTCGGCTTAGTGATTTTATATAAAGTTGCAGATTTGAGCTCCAGCTAATTTGTGGAGGATAAAGCCTTTCACTAATTTTGACCCGAGTTATACCTCTTACTTTCCTCTTAATTATCTTTGGTAACACTTCCACTTTCCTCTTCTTCTTCGTCTCAAAGTGTCAGCGGAATGTAAATAATAAAATCTCTAACATTGCCACCTACTGGTCAAAGATGGGACTCGTGG
Source organism: Myripristis murdjan (assembly GCF_902150065.1). Classification (NCBI taxonomy): domain Eukaryota; kingdom Metazoa; phylum Chordata; class Actinopteri; order Holocentriformes; family Holocentridae; genus Myripristis; species Myripristis murdjan. The sequence goes on from NC_043980.1 coordinate 18,819,706, forward strand.
GGATTTGCCACAACGATCCACATCACATGACTTTACTTCCGCAACTTCTGATGCTGCAATTCATTTGGAAGACCGCAGCGTTCAGCGGGGTCCGGTGGATGTTAGAGGACACAGCCGTGTGATTGCACTTTTTAAACACCAAAGGCAGGACCTGGTCGAGCCGCACCATGTCTTTCTTCAGGGCTGCAACCGTGCTGCTGTTCCTCTTCGGATACTCGGTAAGTAAAGGTTCTGATGCTCTGTGCTTGATGTGATTGTGGCTGCATCCCCCAACAAAGTGGCACACAACACAGCAGAGTGTCTGTTTTCCAAGCTTGAGCCGCCGAGATGTGTCATTTTTCTAGGTGTGGGTTTGTATCTCAGACTGGGGCATTATTGAAAACGTCTATCAGACTTTAACTGCAAATTGGCAGCGCCTCATGACACAGCCTGATGTCACATGAGATGCCACTCCTGTGCTATAAAATATGAGGCTTTAACCAAACTGTCACATGGAATAGGGTGACACTGACACCGATGCACTTCCGCGTGTTTTAACTCTGTGCTGATCTGCAGCTCGGGGCACCCGGTTCGTTCAGTGTGGACTACAAGAATGACTGCTTTCGGAAAGATGGGGAAGCTTTTCGCTACATATCTGGGAGCATCCACTACAGCAGGATCCCGAGAGTCTACTGGAAAGATCGGCTGCTTAAGATGTACATGGCCGGACTGAACGCCATTCAGACGTACGTTTACCTCATGTGCACTCTCTTAATGTTTTGGTGTGAGTGTTATTAATTAGTTCAGCTAATTTGGATTCCACACAGCACAATGAAGAAACTGGCCAAGACAATGAGAATGTGTTGCTTTCCCACTTGTGTGGATTTCCAGACACATTTCTGAATGTATCCCATAATAACCAACGCTTACCTAAACAGTATCATTTGTCAGATGTCACATGTGCTGGGACACAGTGACGATGAGGCATGGTCAGAAATAGACGCAACATGTGAATGCTCCCCTGTTGTCTTGTTAATACATGTCCTGTAACACAACAAAGACACTGTGTGCAGCTTCCTGTTTAAAAATCCATTTAGGGTCACTTAAGTATCATATGCAGGGATAACTCACCACAGCTGGATGGCAATAGTCAGTAACAGAGCATCATTACACCCTTTGACTCTTGTGCAATTATATGAGTGTATGTTTGGGAAATACTCACTTTTCTTTCACTTTGAAGGTACATTCCCTGGAACTACCATGAGCCGTCTCCAGACCAATACAATTTCAGTGGAGACAGGGATGTCAAGCATTTCCTCCAGCTGGCCCAAGACATTGGTTTATTGGTCATCCTCAGACCTGGTCCCTACATATGTGCAGAGTGGGACATGGTAAGAGAGGGTGTCTGCACTTTATACACAGCAATCCTCCAATAATATCCCTCTGTCTATGTGCAGTATCTTTTAGAATAATGGTGATTCATTCCCCCAGTAGAGTTCTTGTGGCTCATAGTGGCCCAACACCTTACTGAGACACTTAAAGATGAGTTTTTCCTTTGATTTGTCACTCGTCAGTATCTCATCAAACAACAGAGGTTATGTTTGTCCTTGCTAGGTAATAAGCCAAAACCAAAATTTACCCAGGCCTGCCTTCTGTAAAGTTACTTGATCTTATAGTTCATCCAGTTTCACACAGACAGATGGCAGAACTCTCAGGGAGAGAAATATCTCCGTTTTTCCTCCACTGACCTTACAATAACAGTCTAACTTATGCTTAACTTTCTTTGCACATAATCATAACATAGTAATTTGTGATATTATACTACAAACTGTTTGAATATTGCTGTCATGTAGGGAGGCCTGCCTGCTTGGCTTCTGAGCAAGAAAGACATTGTACTGCGGTCATCAGATCCAGGTAAGAGTCAAAAGGTAGTTAGGGAAAATGTACAGAAATCATGACCTCGGTTGCATGCTGGAATATGCACTTTATGTCTTTCAGATTACATTGCAGCAGTGGACAAGTGGATGGGGAAAATACTGCCTATGATAAAGCCTTTTCTCTATCAGAACGGTGGTCCTATCATCACTGTACAGGTAAATATGGAGCAGCTTTTCCAAGGCGGTACCTTTTTGTTTTTACTGCTGTCTGTCTCAAGTTACTTCATGGAATATTTTATGTTGACATAACTCCACTCTTGATGTTTCTGCGTTTGATAGGTTGAGAATGAATATGGCAGCTACTTCGCCTGTGACTACAACTACATGCGTCACCTGACCAAGCTGTTTCAGTCCCACCTGGGGAATGATGTGGTGTTGTTCACCACAGATGGGGCTGGGCTAAACTATCTTAAGTGTGGCTCAATACAGGGTCTTTATGCAACCGTTGACTTTGGACCAGGCAAGTATCAAGCAGATGATGACTACTAACATAATACTCCCCTGGAAGTGTAAATTCTCTCCATTTTAGTCTGGTTTTGTAATTTGTTTTAACAGTCCATATTAATCAAGGGTGTCTTTACATGTTGGGTATCCTCAGACAGGGTTGATTTGTTAGAGTGAAAAGCAAAGAAGTTATATGTGTTGTTTTAAAGCCCCCTTAGAAATTATATTTAATGTAACTTTTTGACCTATAAAAAGGTATTCCTCGGGTTAATACTCAGGCAGAGGAAATGATAGCATATGAAATGATGACGAAGGAAATGATAAACCTATGTAGTGAGCCAAAAATGACCACATGATCAGCTGATTATATCCACCGGTGACAAACAGACTGTCTCGTGTCATTTAAGGGTGTCGACATAAGGGGAAGAACATCAATAAGATGGCTAGAGAACCAGCTGAAAAGTGATTTACAGGGTCAGCAGTTCATAAACATGCGGGAAGCAATATGTCAAATACGACAATTTACATTAGAAACAATAGATGAGATGTATTAGCTTCAGGGTTTCATTTGTAGGCAAGTTTTTTTTTTTCCTGTCATTTGACTTACTGCCACGTTTTATATCAGTCAGAATATGGAAGTTTCTTACTGCAGCTGTGTGTGCAAATGCATGCACACTCACCGGTATGTTAATTTGTTGGTTTTACTAGGTGCAAACGTAACAGCTGCTTTTGCTGCACAGAGACACGCCGAACCTCATGGACCTTTGGTAAGCTTTTTTTCTCAGTGTGTTAAGATGTTATCCCTCCTGTTATGTTCAAATTTACTAACATTGTTTATGTTTGGGGTCAATTTGACCCCAGCAGTTTAAACCCCCACAAAATTATTATAATTAAAAGTGTTACCAAAGTTTATGTGTCAGGTACTTTATGTTTCTTTGTTTACTACCTAAATAGCCCTTTAAATAAAATATAACCCTCCACCCCCACTTATACATCCAGTATTCCTATTACGCGACTATGGAAAAATATGCAAATCACCATAAAATCTGCACCACACTATGTTTTACCTAAGACTGTAGCAGGGTTGGCTCTTGTATTACAGGTCAATTCTGAATTTTACGCTGGCTGGCTGGATAACTGGGGCAGAGCCCACACAACAGTGCCTTCTGCCATCGTGACAAAGGCCCTCAATGAAATCCTGTCTCTTGGAGCAAATGTTAACCTGTGAGTCTAAATTTTCCTGCAATAAGATTAGACCAAATGACAAGAGCAGACAGGCACACACACACACACACACACATAAACGTGAGCAACACATGCTGATTCTGTGATTAAACTAATTGTATGCTTGTCAGCTAATGCCTAAAATTTCAAATGTAAAATATGTAGTTATGAAGGGTACTAGTTTTTATACTCTATAGTGTTCACTGCTTGGATCCCAAACAACAGTGTAATTGAAAGGTCACTAAATATATAAGACCTGGCAGAGAGAGAAAGATACAGATGTGAGGAGGAATCTATTGGAGATGTCTGCCCTGTAGATTAAAAAAAAAAAATCAATATCCTTCCTGTGCTCACAGGTACATGTTCATTGGAGGAACAAATTTTGAATACTGGAATGGTGAGTCCCCTTCGACACCATGATTTGATGAGATTATATGATCATCCTACTTGATGAAAATATTTATCATCTGATGTTTTTGATATCCTCAGGTGCCAATTCACCCTATGCCCCACAGCCTACCAGCTACGATTATGATGCCCCTCTTACAGAGGCAGGAGACCTCACAGAAAAGTACTTTGCCATTAAAGAGGTGATCAAAATGGTATGCAAAAACAAAGCAGTCCTCTAATTTTGCATTTAAATATCACCTCAGTGGGCACTAATCTTAAAGGACAAGTTAACGCAGAAATGAAAGTTTTGTCATGGTCCACTAACCATCGTATCAGAAACACTAGTGAAATTTGCATGGCAGTAAAACACACAATGATTTTATTAGGGCAACATCATAGCAGCCTTCTCCAAGACAATTGGAGTGAATTTCTTGAGGTTCCAAAAGGTAAACTCATTGCCATAAATTTACTCTAGACAGAATAATTCAAGTGCTCTGTATTTAAGTACTTTAGATTTAGGGGAAAAAAAGACAGCCATGAAACAAAAGTAGTTTTTGTGACCATGTTAGAAACCAAATGGTACAGAGCAATAACATAATGAAGAGAATATTCACAATTAGTAATGGATATCTTAATACATTTATTGGCTGCAGTTTTTGTGCAGCACATGTGAGATATTTTGTAACATTCTACTTCCCCATTTGTATCACCACTTGACAAGATGGTTCAAAGCGTGCTCTACCCATGATGTCAGTATGTACAGCACTGAAGGCTACATCTGCTTGCTGCGTAGTGACAGCTGGCTTGTTGCAGAACAAGTGTGGAAAAATTTTGGGAGACAATACAGTAAATAATGTACTTTTGGACTGGGTGCAATCATCTGCTTGCAGAACATTTGGATTAGGCCATTTGGAGCAATTTTATGTTTATTTTTTTATGCTAAAGAATAAGTTTCATATATAACAGTTGTTGTTGAGATGGCTGCTACAGAGCTGCAATAGCTTGCTTACAGCTCACAGTATATTTTATTGACATGCCAACTTCACCTTTGCCTCAACTGATATGAGGCTAACTAGGTAATATTTGGGTGAACTAAGACAGTGAGCTTGATGGGTCAATATTAATATGTGGATGCACTCTTAAATACGTATTGCTGATCTCTTGTGCGGTATGTGTAATCTGGAAGACCTGTTGTATCTTCCCTCAATAGCACCGTAAAATACCAGAGGGACCAGTACCACCAACAACTCCAAAGTATGCATACGGGGCTGTCAAAATGAAGAAGGTATGTACTTAACTGATGTTACATATCTATGTTCTAGGTTAAGTAATGAAAGTCTGTAGTTTGTAGCATGCATTAAAAGAATTACCTGTACTATATTACAACAACTGATCAAAAATAATAAATCATAAAATGCAAACCTCTACCATTGCAGCTCCAAACAGTGTCAGATGCCATAGACAAACTGTCTTTCTCCGGCCCTGTCAAAAGCATGTATCCTCTAACTTTCATTGAATTAAACCAGGTACTGTACCTTTTGATAGTTCCATCGTCTAATGTAATTAAAAAAGTAATTACTGCTTTTATCATGTAATCACTGTATTGCATGTTTGTATGTTTATCTGCTTGTTTTTTTGAAAATGTCTCTTTTCTCTCTGTTTTTTCAGGCTTTTGGGTTTGTCCTCTACAGGACGAAGCTGCCTGTCAACTGTAGCACACCAACTCCTCTGTCTTCTCCACTGAACGGGGTTCATGATAGGGCATATGTGTCCGTGGACGGGGTAAGTCTAGCAATGCAGACCTTGTGACTTATTATGAATTGTACATCATCACTACCCACACACTTTGTTTAAAATTATGCATCATACATACAAACCCTTTTTGATCTGATGTCACAGATTTTGCCCCATGCTTGTTCAAATAAACTTCTGAATGCATTACTCATCAATTATCTTAGCTTCAAAATAAAAGGGGCGTCTGTTTTCATTTGGATTTTGCTCCCAAGCTGGGGTGTTTTTGCTGGTCAACAAATGAATTCTGTTGTGAATCAGAGATGCTCTCCCAAAATAATGCTGATTTCTTCTCAAGGTGGCCGTAGGAATCCTTGAAAGGAACAAAGTCTTAACTGTTAATGTGACTGGGAAGGCTGGCAACCTGGTGGACATACTGGTGGAGAATATGGGTCGCATCAACTACGGAGGAGGCATCAATGACTTTAAGGTTCTTTTCAGCGACATTTTAAAGTCACTGTATGTTGTTTAGAGTTACAAGATGCCTGCTCCAAGTTCCTGGGGCACTACTGCAAGGCTTTATTGATTCTCAGATTCACATTGTACAAGCTACATTTGATGAAGAGCTTGTCTTATTTTGTGAATTTAAGTAAGCATAGCCTAAAATATTTGTACAATATTTGTACAATGACAATAAAGCTTCTTTGACTTTGACTTTGATATGACCTACTCACATTACCTTATATTGCATTGTGTAGTGCAATAGTTTGTGACAAGTTAGGATGTCAGTATGTATTTTGAGCTCCCCTCTGCTCTTCTTAATTGTGGTCTTTCTCCATTACCCTGCTACCCTGCACAGGGCTTGGTGTCCAACCTGACGTTGGGGTCAGACTTGCTCAAAGACTGGGCTGTTTACAGTCTCAGCATTGATGACGCAGTCAGCCAGGGTCTCCTTGGGGAAATTGAATCCACAGCCACAGATTCACCTCAGAATCACACTCTCTCCCTGCCGGCCTTCTACAGTGGCAGCTTTATCATTCCAGACGGCATCCCAGACCTGCCCCAGGACACCTACATTAAGCTCCCTGACTGGAGGAAGGCATGTTACCCATATCAGATTTTTAGTTTGAGTGGTGGTCAGTTTTACCCAAGATTTACAACATGGACACAAAGTGATAGTTAAGTGACTGGTTGTTCATAAAATCTGAAGCTCTGAAGGGGTGCAAAAAAAAATTGATTCACTTTTTTTTTTTTTTTTAATCATTTTTTTTAAATTCCTGAATCGATTTAGAGTAATGGCATCATATGAAACAAGATGACTGAAAGGAACCCATTAGCACATTGGTACCAAGTATGTCATGCTGGGTTGTCAAAGGGGCTAAACACCGCTTCAAAGTGAGGCTAAATTTGGGTGAGTGAAAATATGGCATGGCCATTTTTAAAGGGGTCCCATGACCTCTGACCTCGAGATATCTGAATGAAAACAGGTTCTACGGGTAGAACCTGACATGCCCACTTGATGTTAATCCCATGCAGTCTGGGGCAAAAGCCATCCAGTTTTTTGCATTCAGTTCAAATGTGTTATTTTGGTCTATTCTAAAATGGCATATTTGTGTATACTTGGCGCTAAACAGTCTTGGAGTTGCATAAATTGGGTTTGACTGGAAAGCTTAGAGTATCGCGGATTCGGTGAGCCCAGTTTTATTCATGTGTGATGATGTTATTTTAGGAAAATAACAGCCTCATGAAACTTTACATCCACAAACTGGATGATAATTCAAAAATTAAAAAGCACAAAAATACATACGCAAGTATTACAGTAATATTGAATTGGGAGATAAGAATATTGTCCCAGTCCTATTAAACATAGTAAAGTACCTGTCACTCTAAAAAAAGAGCTGGTTGCCCAGACATAGATTAAATCTTGTGCTAGACTAAAGATGTTACATTGACACAGATCTCTAATGAAAATAAAATCTTAGTCTAGCACTAGGCTTAATCCACATCCAAACAACTAGCCTTATTAAGTGCCTCACTTATGCCAGTTAGTTCCCTGTCAGTCATTTATCCAAGCGGGCTGTAAGGTGGTCTTCTTAACCAAGGTTTCCATGGTAACTTCAGGCATAATAAAAAGGTCCTTCTTGTGGTGCATTAGTCCTGCGTGGAGACTGTACCCACAGTTGAGTCCACACTTTCACCCTTTGCTGCTTGACTATGGCCAGCAAAAAGGATTTTTAGTAGTCAGCTTGTCATTTGTTAAAAAATCTAATATACCTGATTAAGTGGATACTGACTGATTTTTCCCTCCCCCCAGGGTCAGGTTTGGATTAATGGCTTCAACATGGGACGTTACTGGCCAAGCCGAGGTCCTCAAGTGACACTTTTTGTGCCTTCCAGCATCCTCAGCACAGCTGCACCCAACAATGTTACTGTCCTAGAGCTGGAAGCGGCACCCTGCACCTCAGGACCGTGCACTGTGGAGTTCACAGACACTCCCATCCTGAATGCCCCAGTGCAGTATGCCGACAGACAGCAGAGATTATTTACCAGAGATGATTTCTTGTAACTGTTGACACAGTTTTGTAAAAAAGGGATAAATTTGCACTGCTCATTGATGTACAGTCTCGAATCAGCACCTGTCTTAACTAGATATTTAACTTGCAAAAGCTGTATTGATGTAAACAGCATGGTGGAAGTCATGTTTACAACACTTGCCATGATGAGCTATAAGGTAAAGTACAAGGCTCATCTAAATTTATAATAACCTTAACATTTGGGATTAGACATCAATGATTGAATGTTTCTTAATGAAAAGCAGGAAAGTTGTAAATTATTATTATTTTTTATTATTTTTTTTTTTTTTAAATCAAAACTGTCACACCAATCGTGGATGGGCCTACCTCAGTGATTTTGCATAAGTCTATTCATAGCCTTTACCAATTTTTGCCTGGAGCGGATATTGCCAGCTGGCGCAGAACAGAGCTATCATTTACAAAGTATAATGCAAAAAAAGAAAAAAAAAATCTAATGGAATCTAATGGAAATCACTTCAGGGAAAGGTGTTGAAGGATAAGTAATATGACTGTGATGTTTAAAATTTGAAATGATGTTGCACTTACTGAATATTTGTGCATTTTAAATAAAATGTTTCAAAAATGCCAATCTTTGTGTGTGTGTGTGTGTGTGTGTGTGTGTGTGTGTGTGTGTGTGTGTGTGTAAAGACAGCTCAAAGCTAGCCCTAGCTCATGCATGACTAACATATGGATAACGGTATATTTATCTTGATTATATGTGACGTGAAGTTTTGTTTATTTCATTTATTACAATGGTTACAGACTGTATAATAGAAGCTGAAAATCTAAGCGTAGAAATGATAATGTGATATTGCGGTCAAGTTGTGTTTGGATAGAAGCACTGACCAATGACATGAACAAAGATTTACAGTCACAGTTACTGGCATTAAAGTGCGTTTGCGAGGATTTTTCCAAATTGTTTTACTGGCACAGGTATGGGTCGTGTTACCTGACTGTTAGCATTAAATTCACTTCCAAGTTGCACAGTAACCAGTGTGATATCATTGGTTGGAAACCTGAAGAGTTACTTGTACAGGTTTGGCTCCTGCCTTGTTGGCCTCCAATAAAGGACCTAGACCTCAGTCTGACCTTGAGATTCTGGCAGGTTTGTAGACTATAAAGTTAGAATGGAGAGTGAAGTTTGGTTGCTGTGGCTCTTGGGACATTTCGCCATTGACGGGGATGAAATAGCTGATAGAATGGCTAAAAGTTCTCATACAGAATAGTGCATTTATATAAGTTCGAAAATTGAGTCTGGTCAGAACAGGAGCATAGAAATGCTGTAGTATGATCAAGTACAGGTTTCAAAAGCACAAAAGAGGAAGTGGAGGAAAGAGAAGTGGGGAACTATTTATTTCACTGTTACCGGGTAAGTTAAAAGGAAGACTTTGCTGATATCGTGTATTTTTTATATATTGGATTCAAAACCCTTATTGCCTCAGGACAAAAATCATTCAGATTCAGATATCCTTTATTTGCCATTGTCTAAACACACATAGGACACACATAGCGGATAAAAACGCTGAATGAAGCAGCTTGACTTTTCTCCTTCAAAACCCTCCTCTTCGAGCCTGAGGGGTGAAGTGGTGTGCTTTTTTTAACTGGACGGTAGGGGGCAGTGATGAGCTCCTGGGACTACGCGGCGGAAATACATTAGAAGAAGAAAGTGGGAGGCGAATGTATGACGGAAATTCACATAAAGAAACGAAACAGCTGTATGATTTTAGCAAACAGTGAGGTAAACAAGAACTCTTTGACATAACCACGGCGCGACTGTTTCCAGAATAGTTAGTTTTCACGAAAATGTGAGATAAACGTCACGCCAGAGCCAGTCAGATAGCATTAGCGCGTCGGGTTTGCTATGATCAGTCACCGTTGGTTAGCTAGCTGGCTAACAAAGTGCTAAACAAACTGGCTAACTAGTTATTGTAGCTATTATAACATCTGTAATACAACATTACTGTCTTGTCCGGACAGCTCAGTGTTAGTAAGACAGCTAAACACGATGTAAGACAACACTTTTAATTTAATGCTCGCTGCCTCGGTAACATAAACTATTAATGTAACTGTGTCTTATTTTAGGTTGTGACCCAGGATGGTTTGCAGTGAAGTGGAGTGGCTTCAAAGACAAGTTCAGCTTCTCTGCTTGGGATCAGATTAACATGATGCAGCACAGACCGCGTTGCATGGTTAAATAGGTTGCCAAGTCATGATGCTCTGACACCATCAAACTGTTAACAGACATGCCACAGCGCCTTGTAGCACCAGCTGACCAAGTGAGCTTCTCCTTTGTAACCATACAATCTGGCCTTCACAACAGACCACTACAGGTGTGAAAGCTCAGCCACATCACTTTTATACTATCAGAAAACATTTCATCCTACCAGACACATTCTCAAATCAAGCCCCCCCCTTCATCTAGAGAATGGTAGATAACCGCTATGCCACAGCCCTGGTCATTGGCTCGGTGCTGAGCCTCCTGGCCACTGTGTACCTCTCTGTGGCAGTGGGAACACAACACTGGTATCAGTACCGCAGTCTGCCAGTCAAACATGAGTCAAGCAATGCCTCGGAGCTGCGTGAAGAGTTCATCAGCGGAGAGTTTGATGAGAAGACTTACAGCGACACGATGTTTCGTTTGAATGGCACCTTGGGACTGTGGTGGAGGTGTATCCTGGTGCCAGGACAGTCATACTGGTTCAAAGAGCCAGGTATGAATTTTTGACCTCAGACGTTTTTATATTGCATGTTGCCTCAGACCAGTGTTTCCTCTGTATTCATTTAACAGGGGTGTTCCACCACAGCAAATATATTCCCATCACTGCAAGAGCAAAAGTAAAATTAGGCTATAATAATTATTTGTAATTTAGTATTTTACCTAATAAGAAACAGTAGTCAAATGCTTAGAAAGTAATGATTTGTATTGTAGTTTAAAGCATTTTTAGTACTTGAGTTGAAGTAGAATGGTGACAGATGCACGACAAAACTAGAATTACCATTGAAAGCACCATGGCTGCATAAAATTTCAGAGGTAACACTGATATCAGCTACATCATATTCTGTGTTTTGGGAAATGATGGTTGTTCTTGTCCTCTTAGATCCAAAGATGGAGACCCAGTGTGTCAGTTTCACTCTTCCTCAGCAGTTTGTTCCAAAGTTCAATGACCCGGGGAATCATAACAGCGGAGAAGATCTGCTGAGGACATGTAAGTGCATTCTGTACCCCATCGCTCTGCAACACCCAGTTTTAGTTTTACAAAAGGTGAGAAATGAATGGTGAGACAGTGAAGGGACCTGATACTATGCCTTAGTGTTTTTTGCGGGACATCTTTTTATAAACTATCGTGTGGCAATGACTTTTATCGATGTTGGTGGTCACAAATTGTGTTGGGCATTTTCCTGTTGTAGCCTAATTATTATGATGGAGGGAAACTGACAGGCACCTAAATACAGTCCCGCTTTAAGCAGACTGGTTTCACTTCACTGCACTTGGCTAATTTATCACCCAGTTTGTAAATTCTTAACCTAAGCAAATTTGTTTTAATTTGTGCTACATAGAGCAAAGTTGTGTACATCTTGCTATGTTTGCCTCCTTTCATTGACTTTGCATGCATTCACACCATCTCGATTTTGTGTTAAATTATCTGAATGTATGGTTAGAGAGTTATTTCATTTGATTCTGTATTTTTGACCAGACTTGTGGAGGTGCCAGTTTCTCCTGCCCCTTGTATCACTGGCTTTGGTTTTCCTCAGCGGCCTCATTGGTGTTTGTGCCTGCCTGTGCCGTAGCTTCACCCCCACTTTGGGGGTTGGAGTACTTCATCTACTTGCAGGTGAGAGAAGTGGTCACAGACAGCACCCAAACACAATCACTTTCTCTCATACTACTCCCTTCATGCATCCACTATCAAAATGCATATTTCACTAAACACATAACTGTATACGATTTTATACTAGCAGCCTACATCTTTGCATCTCTCCTCTTCTCACCGCACACTATTGCTTCATCAGGTCTTTGCTCTCTGGGCACTGTATGCTGTTTCCTGGCGGGGATAGACCTGCTCCACCGCAACTCTGCACCACCAGACGGGGTGGAGAGCTCACTGGGCTGGTCCCTCTATCTTGCCCTCATCTCCTCCCCACTGCAAATGATGGCAGCAGCTTTGTTCCTTTGGGCAGCCAGAAGTCACCGCAAGAACTACACTCGCATGGCTGCATACAGGGTAGCCTAAAAGAGACACTATCCTCTGAACAACATACCTAAAAACTGCCTAATCTGAAGACTGTGTTACATAAAGGTTTGCTGACTACACGGTTTAAATTTAATGAAGTGGTAAGACTCTGTAAGACTTACTGAATTTTTCATCTCCACCATAGTAATGTTTTGAAATTGTTTCCAAAACGGTTCCTCAGTACCACGGATCATTCAGACCTTAAGGCCAAACTAACACAGCAGTTTGCAGCTAATGACCATGAGTGCTGTTAAACAGGAGTTGGGGGGGTATTACACAAAATTTTGCAGCAGATATCCCCTGACTTTTTTTTTTTAACCCCAGTTACCTCTGTCTTACCCAATATGTATATATATATTTTAAAAATATATTTTCAAGGGCCCTCTCCAGTGACGTCATGCCTCATTTATTTTCAGAACGGCTCCTGAAATAGTTAATCCCAGAGAGTGATGTATTATCAGAGACGGTGCGGAGGCGAGACATTGCACTCACTAGCAAATGCACTGTTAACTCTGGAAAAAAACAACAAAAAAAAAAACAAGTAGGCCTCAAAATTCAAACTTAAATAGGTTTGATGGGCAATTTCTCCCACCAGTAAAACCATGGCTTGTTTTGTTTGAGCAACATGTTTGAAATATATAGGATCCTAGCAGCATTGATATGTTTACTCTTAATATCACTTTGTTTATCTGTTTTAAAATAATTTTAACATCTTCTGGATTAGTCTTCAAAACCCCAGAACTTGAATGGATAGCACAGTACACATAAGCTTCACAAAGCTACAACCATATCAATTCTGTGTTGAAAATGTTTTTTGCCTTTTCTGTCAACAATGCATGCTGTGTATATAAAACAGTTATTCAGTTTGTGTAAAGAAACAAAATTATGCCTGTAGTATGACCAGCTAATGTTACCTTCAAATTTGAGGTCTACTATTGGTAGCATCTAACTTTGGCATTCTGGTATTTTTTCCCCCTATTTGTTAATCCTCTATTTTTATGGTTCTTTCCACCATTGATAGTCTTACCTGTGCACCAGGTATAACAACCACAGAGGATTCAGGGAGAGGGAACAGATGTAACTCAGGTCAAAATGATTGAGAGGCAATGTCCTCAACAAGGCAGCGGCTGCCCACAGCAGACCTCATGTACAAAGCTAAAGGGAGCTATTCATATTGTGGGCATAATTATTATGATATGAACTGAATGACATGCAATGTTATAATCATACTCCGCACTGTTCTGAAGACAAGTAAATACACCCCTTTCATACAGAAAACAGTTCTGCAACACAACGTTAAATAACTTGGCTGTTAAAAACCATAGGGCGTAGTCTTTGGTTTACCTGGTAAAATGGGAGTAACAGCTAATTTCAGACAGATTGCACAAGTTAGCCCGAACCTTAATTATCCTGCTGCACATGTGAGATTCAGTGTGACTAGCGGAGATAATCATACATCCATCTCTGGGATGAACTTCATGAAGAGTTTTGAAAATGATTAAAGTGATGAAGTCACTGGAGGGGGGCTAAACACTGACAGGTTATGCATCATTTTATTTCTGTTTCTGTGTCAGTGTGCAGTATTTGATTGCCTTTGTCTCTGTTGCCATTGCTTCAGCCTCTCACCACATTGTCCTTATTCCATTATAGATGATTAAGGTAATGGATTGTCACATTGGCAAAATCTTAAAAAAAAAAGTTTGTCAGGACAGCTTGCTGTGTTATTGCATGAAGACGTTATGCAGGCCTGCTGATAAGTTGTTTTTGGGTAATTAATTTGTATAGCCTTTGCGGTGCATGCCTTTTTTTTTTTTTTTTTTTTTTTTTTTTTTAACTGACATTTCAGTCATCTGTAATTCTTAACTGTGGTATTTTTTTTTCTCGATCTGTGGTATGTGTTGACTAAATCCCACTCATTGCAGTGTAACCACTCATTTGCAATTGTCAACCATATTTATACATGCTAATTTGAATGTTAAAAAAATGATGCTCTAACAAGCCTGTTCTCTTTATATTATATTTAAAATCGAGAAGATATTACAGACCCAGTTTTTTCTATGTACTGCCAATACATAGAAAATTTAACTCATTTTCATTTAGTTTTTTAATTACAAACCGTTCATTCTAACACAGATAGCAGCTGGCTACAGCTGGTGTAGCCACTGGTCCACCACAGCTAAGGTTATTTATAGAGGTGAGCTGTGGAAACAAATTGACAGCATCTGACAGCTAAACATGATTTTTGTTAAATGTTTACTTGCATTGGTGATGTTTGTGTAAGTAAAACTCAACTGTGGTCATGAAAATAATACTTTGTGGAATTCACAAAATCTTTTTTGATATGCAAAGCCTCACTAATCCATCTCAGTACACTTAAAATTTACACAGATAAGTGAATTATGGATTAGGGCTATTAAGTGAGAGATTGAATGAATGCCATTGTACTTTTGCATGAAAGTGTAACCAGTTTTCAGCACCAGTAAAGAGATTAAAATGTTCTTTGTTACATGTCTACACTCAGTGACTTTTGTAGATGTTTTTGTATTCCAAAGTACACAGTTCATAGCTGTTTCTGTATTAATAAACCTGACCTTTGCTGACTTCTCTATTTATTTTTATGTTAGCTTTCCAAGGGTAAAGCTAGCTCATCAGACCACACAATTCAGCAGAGTTTCAATTCAGTTCAGTTACACATGTTCACATCTAGTACCTGCATAATACAGCCTCTATCTTTTATTGTTAGCAACTAGTGTTGCAAAATTCCCGGAATTTTCAAAGTCGGAAAATTTACATGGGAATTTTTGGAAATTAACGGAAATAAACAGGAATTTTCAGGAATTTATATTCACTGCATTCACCTGGTCATACACATGTATACATAATAAACATTTTGGTTTGTTATAAGTAGATATGCATGTAAACATGTTACATTATAATGAATTTCCAGGGAATTTTCGGGAATTTTCATAACTGGCAATGAGTCTTTTACATCGCTGTGAAGGAATTTTGGCACACTCCTCTTTACAGAAATGTTTTAATTCAGCCAAATTGGAGGATTTTCAAGCATGAAAGGCCTGTTTAAGGTCATGCCACAGTATCTCAATTGGATTTAAGTCTGGACTTTGACTAGGTCACTCCAAAACCTTCATTTTGTTTACTTTTTAAAGCCATTCAGAGGTGGACTTGCTGGTGCGTTTTAACCCAAGTGCGCTTGAGTTTGAGGTCATGAACTGACGGCCGGACATTGTCCTTCAGGATTTTCTGGTAGAGAGCAGAATTCATGGTTCCATCAATTATGGCAAGTCGTCCAGGTCCTACCACCATCATGTTTGACTGGTGGTATGATGTTATTTTCATGAAATGCTGTGTTAGTTTTATGCCAGATGTAACGGGATGCACACCTTCCAGAAAGTTCAACCTTTGTCTCGTCAGTCCACAGAATATTTTCCCAAAAGTCTTGGGGATCATCAAGATGTTTTTTTTGGCAAATGTGAGTTCAGGGTTCAAGCTTTCACCATTTGTGGATAATGGCTCTCACTGTGGTTCACTGGAGTCAAAAAGCCTTAGAAGTGGCTTTGTAACCCTTTCCAGACTGATAGATGTCAATAACTTTGTTTCTCATCTGTTCTTGAATTTCTTAAGATCGCAGCATGATGTGTTGCTTTTTGAGATCTTTTATCCTACTTCCCTTTGTCAGACAGGTTCTATTTAATTACTTTTTCACATAGGGCCAGGTAGGTTTTGATAGCCTTTTTCCCTTAATAAACGAAATCATCATCTAAAAACTGTATTTTATATTTACTCGGGTTATCTTTGTCTAATATCATTATTTGTTTGATGATCTGAAACATTTAAGTGTGACAAAAATGCTAAAAAATAAGTAATCAGGAACAGGGCAAATACTTTTTCACAGCACTGTATGTCCCCCTCAGCAACTAAAAAAAGTGGTGATATTGATGCTGACATTCATTTTATTGATTATTGTTTATTTTTTCCCCATTCACCTTAAGTTAACAACAACAAAAATGAAAATTTCCAAATTTCCCAAGCTTAAATTTCCATGGAAACTTTTTAAACATCTCATTCAAATGGATAACAAGAAAAAAAAAAAAAAAAAAAAAATTCCCCAAATTCCCGAGCTGAATATTCCTGGGAATTTTCGGGAAAATTGGAAAAAGAGTGAAAGCAAAAATCTCCTGAAAATTTCCAATATTCCAGAGTGAAAATTCTTCGGAAACTTTCCGGGAAATTTACCGGAAACTTTCCACCCCTTTGCAACACTATTAGCAACTCAGCTGCTCAACCAATATGGAAATTTGCTAAATCTTTGGATGTGACAAAAATCCAAGTCTGGAAGCTCTATACACACACTCCATGTGGTCACTTAAACAACAATGCATGTGTATTGGATTTGCATTTGTGCCACAATATGAAAACATCAAATTTATTTACTTGAAATTTTAACATAATTACATAATTTAGCATATTCATTCATGTAAATCAGCGTACAATAATATTGAGATCATAAAAAATGATAAAAATGTACTGCAGTTCCATGATTTGAATTGACTAAAGTCTACATCTTCTCTTGATTTTAATCATTTTCCACACTTACAGACGGGATAGTTAGAATGGTCTTCTGCGCTAAATGGAAGGCAATGTGCTTCTCATAATATGCACATTCATTCACAAAGAATGGGTAGAGTTCTTTCCCCTCATACTTGACCGTCTCCCCAGAGAATGACAGGAATATGGGGTCACCTGGTTTGAGAAGGATGAAGTCTTTATCCTAGAGAAAGCCAGAGAGAAGGAGAAGGATCGAAGTTAAATATGTACATCATGGGCAATTTATATACTCTATATATAATCACAAAGGATTTAGGATAGCCTGCATCTCTAACCTTGCATTTCAAATTCAAACAACAATATAAAATATTTGAATGTCTTTATACCTGTAGCTGGGGGTGAATGATTGCAGTAAGCTCATTGGTGTCAGGGTCTCTTGGGTAGTCTATACTCTTTTCAAAAACGTATGCCTCCACTTCACCACCTTCAAAAGTGATTCCTGTTGGAAAAGGACGGTATGTATAACCTAGGCTCACAGCTACACTGTTAATGAAGTTACCAAACAACACAATATGAGAAAAAGTATTGGGACACTCCTCTTAATCGTTGAATTCAGGTGTTTCTTTCAGTCCCATTGCCACAGGTGTATAAAATCAAGCACCTAGCCATGCAGTCTGCCTTTACAATCATTTGTGATTGAATGGAACAGTCTTCTGTTCCAGCATGACAGTGCACAAAGCAAGGTCCATAAAGGCATGGTTGGGTTTTTGGTGTGGAAGAACTTGACTGGTCTGCAGAAAGCCCTGTCCTCAACCCCATCCAACACCTCTGGGATGAACTAGAACAGAGATTGTGAGCCAGGCTCTCTCATCTAGCATCAGTGTCTGACCTCACAAATGCTCTTCTGGACTAATGGGAAAATTTCCCACAGACACACTCCAAAATCTTGTAGAAAGCCTTCCCAGAAGAGTGGAAGCTATTCTTGCTGCAAAGGGGGGGACCAACTCTATATTATTGCCTATGGATTTACAATGGGATGCCAGAAAATCTCCTGTAGGTGTAATGTGAAGGTGTCCCAATTCTTTTGTCCATATAGTGTGTTAATTATGTTAAATATATAGTAAGAGGTTGTTTGTGTACCAGAATTGAATTCCTGAACCCAATCTACTAAATGGTCCAAAGCCTCCTTCATCAAGTTGTAGATATCAGCTCTGACCACTCCATTTGGTTGAGGACCAACCTCAAATGCTGTGGAAAAGAGCAGGAACAATTCTGAGACAAATTCTGGGACACTGAAATAATTCCACATGAATGTTTCTTTTTAAGTTTTACATACAGGCACACACACAGACTGAAGGACAAGCAAAAACACATGCACACACACGTGCACAAATGCTTACATAAGTTATTCTTGCCGAGTGAGTCCAGGGAATGAGCGTCACTGAGGGGAACATCTACATGGATTAATCTCACAGGGGCTGAGGTTATCCTCTTCTGAAAAACCAACAGATTAACTGTTAACCCCACATCAGTCCTCATTATTGCCTTTCTAATTATAAATGTTTTAAGTTAAATACAAATTTCAGTCCGCTCACTTCCTGAAAAAAACTTTTTTGCATGTAAAAAAACAATAATGTGTATATAAGTGAACCACAACATTTTCAACAAAATGCTGAAACAAATTAAAGTAGGATCTTGCCATTATTCTCCCTGCTACAAATCCAATAAAGGACAGTTTATGTTCTACAGTAGTTTCAGTGGGTGGGCCCCATTAATCTTTGGCACCATGCATGCACACAGGAATATGAATTGCATTCATATAATCACATCAATCTAGGCAGAACTACGAAAAAAAACACCCTTAAATTTTTCATATTTCAGTGTGTAGGAAGGAATTGTTACACCATAAAGCCCTTGCCTTAAGATATTTATAGATGTGCAGGCTGATCCAGTTAAAGGTGGTGAAGATGACGCACAGGCCCATGTTTGCAGTGGTGTTGTGGAGATCACAAACCAGGTCCATGGCCTCTTGGCTGCCTTTAGGCCCAAGCTGAGCATTCAGCTCATGGGCTCGCCTCACCTCATAGGGTGTGACATCGGTTACTGGAGCACTGGAGGTCAAATGATTGGAAATATAACCAAGCCAGATTTATTGTCATTCTGTAATCTATCTATCTATCTATCTATCTATCTATCTATCTATCTATCTATCTATCTATCTATCTATCTAATAAATTCACATACAGCAGAACAAAATGTAGACTCCAGCGCTGAATGTTTTCTCAGATAAGAGAGCTACAAAGTTAGACTAATTTCGGAAAGGGAAAAATTGGCAGGACCATTTTCAAAAGGGTCTCTTGACCTCTGACCTCAAGATATCTCAATGAATGGTTTCTAAGCTGACCCACGGGTCTCCCCTGTGCAGACACACCTACCTTATGCTAATCCCATGCAGTTTGGGGCAAAAACCATGCAGGTTTTGCATGCAGTTCAAATGTGTTATTTTCGCCTGTTCTACAATACCAGGGTTTTAAAAAGTCTTGGAGTTGCATAAATTGGGTTTGACTGAAAAGCTGACACTCTCATGGATTCAGTAAGCCTTATGTATGATGACGTTAGCTTCCATAGTAGCCATTTCATTGTAGTGAGGCCATTTTTCGAAACTTGATGTCTCTGTATAAAATGTAACCTCTGGGATAATTACAGCTTCAGGAAACTTTACAACCACAAACTAAAAACCAAGCGCATGCAGAGGATGTATAGTTTCCTTGGTATATTGACAATAAAGTGGTGTTTCTGACCAGTTTCCACAACAGAATGCTCACCATACCATCTCCGAAAAAATCAAATTCTTTCTGATGTAAAATGCTTTTGTTACCAAATTGAAGCATGAATTTTTATACTCTGTAAATAAATAAGTAGGAGACTAACCAAGAAGCAATGTTTATTGACACAGTGCTGAGCTGCAGCTCAAATCAATCTTCAGATGCCTAAAATGGTTCTCCAAAAGATGGGTGGAGGAGTGGAGTGGGACGAATATAATCCGAGTAAATGTTCCTCTGTGGTCTTATATTCAATTCACAGTACTGAAGACCTCATTTACTTGTCACTTTACTTTTTTTCCTTCCAAATAATGTACAGATTTTTACACATTCTTATCTCTCAAATGGCTAAAAAAGAAGTGCATATAGCTTTTGTAAATGGGAAAATCTTCCCTGGATAGCATGCCACTGGACCCCTGTTTGGGCTATCCTTAAACCCTTCATCTGACAGTTTTTTACATTTCAACTCACCTGAGTATGGCATCTGTGAAACAACGATTGAGATCTGTTTCCATGTATCTTTTGCAAGCCTCAACAGCCCGGGGGTTTGACATGACTGTGGTTATAGAGATCGATCCAACTTTTTCTACCTGCTGTTTCTGCATTTCCCTCACAATCCACACGCCTGACAGCTCATTTCCATGTGTGCCACCACAAATGGCAACACGGGACAAGGCTGGTAGAGAGACGTGCTCCATCTGTTGGTATGAAAAATGGGTTAATAGAAGAATGTTGCCTTTCTTCCTTCATTCCTTACAATATCACTGTCATGTGAATCCGTTATATTCAAGGTCTATATCAATCATTTATCAGAGAAAAGCTGGACTTTGGTGAGCTCGAATGAAATTTGTCTAAACAGTAAACCAGCATACCAGAGACCGCACAGATGTTAGGAGGATGTTAATGGATGTTGGAGTTTAGCTTATAGCCAGAGACTGTGGTCAAAAGGGCAAAGCTGCAGGACAGTTTTCTGTTTGTTGTCAACAAGAGACTCATTTAGGTTAATAAGTGACCTTAGTAAAGGATCATCATATAAAATACATCCAGTGAAATGTTAAACCCTTGTTCTGACAACACTGATAACAATTTATATAGACCCTGAATAATACAAGTATTACACACACGTGTAATGCAGCCTTTCAAGTTCTAGCCTGTCAACCTGAGAGGTTAGGGCCAGTCAACATTTCATTACTGAACAAGCTTGAACAGTCTTTTTGTGACAGTACATGTTTTGGTTGCACAACAGTCAGAGGTTTCCCTTCTGCCAGTGTTACTCATAAATTAAGATCAAGTTAAAAATGTGTCCGGGGCAGTTGTCTTGTCTACAAATGGGACAGTTATCAACCAGGGTGACTGTGTTGTCTTCATTGCTATACAAACACTGGAGCCTGATCTCTGAGTGAGAAAACACAGCTGAGCCACTTTGTGCAGAGAAAAATGAAACCTCAAGCATATGTTGATACAGTCGAGCCTGATGCTAATTTTTGCCACTATTTCTCTATTATCCCCAGTTATAGCTATTACTCAGCAACTTTTCCATGACTCACTAGTTGCTATTTTCAGTATGCCACAGCTAAGAGCCATTTTGAGTGGTCATATGCCACATGCATTATCTCAAAAAATGAGAAAAATGAAGACTCTAAACAGCTCCAAGTGTTCTTGCGAGTGCATTCTTTTCATTCTGTCTCACGCAATAAATGTACCCCACGGCTGCAGTGTATCTTGACTTCACACAACAAGTAAGGAAACAGAAATACAGAAAGCTGAAGTCTAGTGCATAGCAGGAGCATGAAAGCCTATTAAGCTGTCCTTTAACACACTTGATCACATTGATGCTACTTTATTGTCAAAGAAATACACAAAAAGAAATGAAAGAGGTGAAAATGAAATATTGAAACGGTTTCCCTGTTCCCTGCATTTGCACAGCATGTTGACTACCTGCATTAAAAGGCACAGGACCCACACAGAAGGCTACTTCCCTCTGCACCATACAAATTATATAACCTGCAAAGCAAAAACTACCCCCTCCTCCCAAACAAACAAGGCAATGCAACTAACAGGTCTTCAGCTAAGACATTCAAAATGCTACAGTAGAACACGTAGTTTTCAAGGCTAGATGGCTTACCTTTCTTTAAAAGTTTAACTCTGCCCAGCATTCACTGAAAGTGTTATAACGAAACGTCAGCAACCTTTGGACTTACACAGACGTTGTACCAGCAAACTCATACCGTGAACATCTGAATTTTACAAGCTGTAGGCAAAGTACTTAAGGCGTTCCAAACACTGCTTTTCAGGCAGAGCAACTTAACCATTCACATATGCTTGACAACACAAATATGAAGCACAAACCACACCCAGTAAATACTGCCTGTTCCAGCCCATTGGCTTTCTTGGAGTATTTTGTGACCTTTGTTGCATGCAAACACCTCCCACCTCCAACCTCCTTCACCCCTTGTCCTTATGATACCTCATGCTCTCGACTCCCAGCTATACACAACTATCTGATTACCAAAAACACAGAGGAGAGAGATGACAGATTCCTGAGGAAGCTTGTTGCAAACAGCAGCTTGGTGCATTTACAATACAGTATCAGTGGTTAAAACACTTCAGCTCTTCACAATTATTTATATATGAAAGAATGAAATTGGTTTTGTCATTGTCTATCAACATCTAAGCTAGTAGTTCTACATTTTCTTGTCATTTACATTATTGGGACTTTGTGATTTGGGCCACTAGCAGAGATAAGCAGGGAGCACCCTGAATCCCAACTCTCACCCTTTTCAGTCTTTAAACTGTGACTCACTGGGGAAAGCTGAGTATCCCAAAAAGCCCTAGTAATGGCTGGGATCTTCTTTCACCTCAGCAACGAACAAACAAACAAACAAACAAAGCATATACAGAAATATTGGTCTTAACTGCTGAGTTAATGCATGGCAATTTTTTTGGAGACTAAGGTGTGTGTAGTTGCTGATCTGTTGAAGAATTATTGAAATGTTGGAGGTGAGTTTGTGTACCTGAGTCTCTTCTGATTCTCTTATGCCAGGGGGCCTTTGTTGTTGTTGTTGTTGTTTAATTACTGGCTTTTATTTATGCATACACATAACATTCTGCAGCTATTGTTTACATTTTTTTTTGCTTTTTTTTCATATTTTTTCTGTTGATTTATTGCTTTGTGCTTACATTCTATATTTTCATTATTATTTTTAATGTTATTGTTCATATTTTTAATTATACATATTATAGTTGTATCATTTTATATTTGCTGCTGCAATGACATAATTTCCACACAGGAGTCAATAATGTTTCACCTTGTCTTATCATTACATTTAATGACAACTGAGGGTTTTCAAACAAGCCCCACTTTACTCATTAGAATTCATTATTCAATAAATGCTAAAATGTTAATTACCTCAAATGGCCATGTCTTTCTCCTTCTCACTCTCCCTTAGGAGAAGTCCAGAGAGCAGAAGCTCTATTTAGACACATAATCCCTATAGGATCAGTCACTTTCTCATAAGCTTCTTGTGCTCGCTCACTCTCTCTCTCTCTCTCTCTCTCTCTCTCTCTCTCTCTCTCTCTCTCTCTCTCTCTCTCTCTCTCTCTAAGTCCGTTTGTTTGTCTGTTTGTCTGTCTGTTTGTCTGTCTGTCTCCCTTGTGTTGGCTGGAGTTTCATCTTATTAGAACAAATGATATTGAAACTATTGTCATTCATTTCTCAACCAAATAAGCATCTGAATTTATATACTGAATTACAGTGATATGTGTAAGATGCTGATTTTAATGAATTATGGTGTTTTTTGTTGACAAATTTGACTAGTGGCACCTGGGGAACAATGTAGGCTGCCGCTGGGTCCCACATGTCACTGTTCATTCTGGATGTTTGAAAAGGTGCACAGCCTCTTCCCCACAGTCATTACATAAGAGCCTCACACACAAAATCAAAATGTTTTCTGGTCCATGGGTCACACTGTGTTGTATAACCTTGGTGAATTTCTGCATATCAAAATTTCATTGTGACCAGCTGAGAGAAGGCTCAACAAAGGCCATCTGCCAAAGTATAACAAAGACAAATAACAAATATCAAATAAATATCAAATATCAATTAACACAACACATTTACACCTGCATGGGATGTGTCCTCATAATTGTGCTATTTACTCATCATATATGCACAGACATAGACACACACATTTGTCCTTATCACACTTCCATGCAAAGGCCTCTGCAAAAAAGGGGATAAATAATAAATAAATAAACAACAAAATTAACATCTGGGTACACAACTGCTTCAGTGAACAGTGAAGAGCTCCTAATGCACTTTGATTGGTACACTTATTATTCATCAGTTACACAAAATCACTACATAAGAGCTATCCAGTTCCAAAGCAGGGGCCAGTTCACCAGGGAGGTGAAGACATTGGCGCCCCCTCCTGGTGACGGGGAGTGATACACACATTACAATACAGATCTCGTTGTACAAAAGGAGGGGCAGAAGTCACGCATAGCGTGACGCTGGTTTGCAAATGCGTGGCGAGTTTGAAACAAAGATAAGTGAAGCCTCAGTTACTCATCATATATTTCCAAGTGTCATTTTAGGCTATGTTTACAAATCCAGTAACATATTGGCACGTCTCAGCATAGGTTTACATATTTGCAGATCTGATGCTTGGCATTTGTAATAGCTGATAAAATCCTAAGTTTATTTCAATTGTGTGTGTGTGTGTGTGTGTGTGTGTGTGTGTGTGTGTGTGTGTGTGTGTGTGTGTGTGTGTGTGCGTGCGTGCGTGCGTGCGTGCGTGTGTGGAGCAGCAAAGAATCGAGAGCATGCAGCGTGTCACACAGGATAGGACTAAATGCAGTTAATATGATCGTAAAGACAAGCTCAACCGATCAGAATAATATTAATAACAGTAGCCTAATATTTTCTCCTCAGCACCGTCAAACGATGGCGTTATTAATAACAGTGAACTGTGGCCACCGCGACTTAGCACATTATTGGGACACCGTGTACTGGATACTTTGTATTTACTGAACTTGCTTTCACTTTGCAGCAACAGCCTGTCTGCTTGGGAGCAGATCGAAAAAAGATCTTTTAGCGAGCCTTTTGGCATGCTTAGGCGCAGACCAATGTTCATACCTGTCAGAAAGATTATAATTTTATAAAAACTCTTTTAAGTCCTACTAAATGATGTAGGTGTGAAAGCCATCAAAGAGAGAACCCCATCTCTCCTGCAGCTTCCTGTATAAAACTCCCTGTGTGATTGGATGAGGTCTGAATTATTCATTGAAAATTAAGTTTTTTTTTAATCATTATAATTATTATTATTATTATTATTTTTTTTCGATGCAGCTAATGATACCAGTACTTACCCAACAGCTCCTGACCTTTATAGGGTACAGGCACTATGAAGAAGAGATCTCTACAGTGACATTTGAGACAGGGAGTGGCCCAAAAGAGGTGGCCTCTGGGTAATGAGGTCACACTGAGAGGGAACAGACTTTTTGACCTTCTAGAGGTATTCTCCCAGTGTGCACAGGTTATTTGTGTTTTTGTGAGAGTGTGCTTTGAAGTGAATGACCCAGACTAAGTCTTATTTGTAAAGCCTACCTACCCATCTTCATATATTGCCATGTCCTTATTTTTAGTTTAGGGAGCTCAAAATTTTTAAAGACCCATAACTGTGGAAGGGAGACCCAACAGCTTGTACAATGCAGCTCATTAAAAATAAACACACCAGCTGCAATTCAAGCTAATTGGCAGTGGTATACCTACCAGGAGTAAAAGACACTAATTGGGTATTTTCGGTGCCAGACAGATACCCTGGGTGCATCACTGGCCTCAATTTGGATTAGGAGAGAAAAACACCTTTCTGTGGTGTTGCTTTGTTGAGTACCAAAGGTATTTCAACTAGCATTTCACCAGTTAGGACAATACAGTATACCATAAGCATGACAAACACACTAAATTGAGAAGGTGGTCTTTATAGACCTTTTTCAAGGTAGTCCTTTTGACATGATCTAGCAGGGTAAACACAGGTTGTTACTAATAACTTTAATTAAGGTTCAGCTCCATTCAGGTCTAACAGAGACACAGCCATAATATCAGGGATGCTGGCTGACTGAAACAGCTCTGCTACGCTTAAATGGAATTGAACCTTAATTAATGTCATTAGTAGGCCTGACACCAGTTTTTGTCCTTCTATTTAATGTCAAAATGACTGCTGTGGAAAAAAAGGTTATAGCAATGTCCCTGGTTGAAGTTGAAGCCAAATCATTATAGGCATAAGCTGACTCACATTTAAAGTCAGGATTTTTTTTTTTTTTTTTTTTTTTTTTTTTTTTTTTTTTTTGTGAATGCATTTTGGACCAGGAGTGCACAATCAGACATATGAATTACTGACTTTACTGTAATATTACTGTAGTTTGGCCATATGTTTTTTTTTCCTAGTTTGATTTCAGTTTCTATGTTGCTTCACTTACAGTAGCATTCAGACATTTTTTTCAGCATATTGTTGTTTTTCTCCATAATTCTTTGAACATGACTGTCATCCCATATCCTATATAAGGATGTGAACCCTGTGCTTTGATTTTCAAGTGTGAGTCTTTAACCTAGGGCTAACTGCTAACCCAGGTTAATAAGTACTAGTGTGACTTGAGACTAACCGAGGCCTTAGTTAGGCCATGCTAAGGAGCGCAAGTGTTAAAAGAGTTTACAGTAACATTGTGCTGTTCCATTTTTTTCCGCTGTAGCCTCAGCCTTAGTTATACTTGTTAAGCATTCTAACTCTGATTATCATTTACCACTGGTAGACTGGTGGCTCTTATCAGCTATAGGAGCCAGTCCATCACTTTAGCCAGTTAAATGTTAATTATTTCAGTTACCACCACACCTTCCCTTTAAATTCATATGTAGAAAACATAAAGGAGAAAAATAAATAAGAGAACATGATAAATTCAGATATATAGCAGCATTTACAGGCAAAATACTTGTTAAGGTCATCACTTAATGAAAGGTACTTTTTGTTATTCAGCTTGTCATAATTGTGTAACACAGACCAACCAGCATAAAGTGAGTCACATACTGGCAAGTGTGGTACTGTAGAATATGGTGCCATATACATCTAATTGGTTTACGGCAATAGACAACACAGAAATCAGGAGAAGTTCGCAGTTCATCCCTTCAGACCACTATCAATTTCTTAAGAGTCACCTAATTATTTCAAAAGTAGGCTATAGCATAGTGTTGGTTTCATGAATTGCAGTTTGCATTTATGACTGCTTAAAACTTTTTGGTAAATTCAGTTTTTTAAATGAAAGGTGGGTTAACTGGGTTTTGATGGCTTTACAGTCCAGTGGAGTGGAGGGGGGTGTAAACAGCTGGACGGCATGACTTCTCTCCTGTCTCCCTGGTCACATGTGACACTCTTGCGGGTGTCTATGTTGCGCATCAGAGGTGCCTAAGTGATGCGACAGCGAGTCGGAGTAAAATCTGCCTCAGGATACCCAAGGGATGGCTACTGTGCCGTATGGATCCAACGCAACGCGAAATCTCACCAACCAGTTTGTCCAGCCGCCGTGGCGCATCGCGTTGTGGTCCGTGGCGTACAGCACCGTCCTCACAGTGGCGGTTTTGGGGAACTTGATTGTGATTTGGATTATTCTCGCTCACAAGCGGATGAGAACTGTGACGAACTATTTCCTGCTAAACTTGGCTGTCTCTGATGTTGCTATGGCCGCTTTCAACACGCTGGTAAACTTCATCTACGCGGCTCATGGCGAGTGGTACTTTGGAGAGGCATATTGCAGGTTTCACAACTTCTTACCCGTCACTGCTGTGTTCGCCAGCATCTACTCTATGACTGCTATAGCCCTAGACAGGTGAGGCTGCTGAGGAAGCCTTCACTGCTCAGTTCGGCATGTTGTATATTAATCATTAAGGTTAATTGTTCTGAATTACCGTGTTGCTTATTTTCCGTTCCCTTAATAATGTCGGAATCGGCAAAAATTAAAAATACAATTTGCATTAAAATTTTTTTTTGACTAATAATTAACTCTAAACCAAAAAAACATATTGAAATGATGATGATGATGATGATACTACTACTACGACGACGACGACGACAACGACTAACAATAGGCTAATAATAATAATAATAATAATAATAATAATAATAATAATACAATAAAGTGATTTGGTCCTGGTCGTTTTGGAGTTAAATCTTTAAACATTGTCCTGATTGTCTGAATGAAAGGTGAATGAACCTGAAATTTAATGAACTGCTTTTGACGTCTGTTTTTTGCAGAGCAACTAATGCCAAATGCATGTTACTGTAGGTGTACATAGGCCTACATGACCTGAATCCCCCCCCCCCCCCCCCCCCCCCCCCAACCCCAGAGTGTTACAGATGTAGAACACTGGGACAACACAGACTAAGTTACTGTACAGGCATGACTGGAGCATTCACTCGGCAAATAGGCTATTAGTAAAATAAGTTGATGTGAACATTTACTAGAATACAGAAAAAGCTGAGATTTTGAGTTTTTTTTTAATGGTTTAAGTAGACATCAGAGAAACACTGATCAACCAGTAACCCCATTATTCAAAACTACTGGTGAGTGATGGTTATGTTTTAAATGCAGTATGTCTGCTATAGGTAGCCTACTGAATTGTCTGCTTTGTAGTTAGTATTCAGGTGATTCAGTTTTTTGCTTGTTCTGTTGTACCCGCATTATCTCCCGGTCCAGCATTATTTTGTGACTTCTTCCCTGTAGGTACATGGCCATCATCCACCCGCTTAAGCCGCGCCTGTCAGCGACGGCCACCAAAGTGGTGATTGTGTGTATCTGGAGTCTGGCTGTGGTGCTGGCCTTCCCTCTCTGCTTCTTCTCCACCATCCGCGTTCTGCCTCGCAGGACCATCTGCTATGTGGCCTGGCCCCGGATGACGGATGACCCCTTCATGTAAGCGTATACACGTGTAAACCATGGACACATGTCTGCAGACACACACATATACACTTAAGCTTAGTGGCAAGAGCTAGTAACATATCTAAAAAAACAAATATCTAAAAATCTTGTTTCTTACATTTAGAATTTTCAAAGTTGTATTTATCAGTGACTCTAGATATGCCCCTCTTTGTATCATGCATATATATATTTTTTTCTAAACTGCTTAAGTGGTACCAGTTAGGATTGAAAAAGTAGCTATATCCAAGGTGGTGATTTTCTCCCTTTCTTGTGCAGGTATCATATCATAGTGACAGTTCTGGTCTACCTGCTGCCCTTAGTGGTGATGGGCATCACCTATACAATTGTGGGGGTGACTCTGTGGGGAGGTGAGATCCCTGGAGATTCATCTGATAACTATCATGGACAGCTCCGAGCCAAGAGGAAGGTAAGGACTGCATTGTTCAGCACATTTATATACAATACACCTTGATTTTGTTTATCCGTGTGTAGCCTTGAAAAAGAAGCACAGGTAGGTAGTTGTAGCCACACAACGTACAGTTTAGATAATATCTTACCTCTCATCCATTAATCAACTAAACAGCTGCCCTCTCAAGGAGCACAAAAGGAGCACACCAGCTCTAATGAAATGACCCTGACGGATGGGCAACAGACTGGCCGATAATGTATTTCTTTGCTACTCACAAAGTACTTTGATATTTACACAGCTAATACCAGCTTTTATGATATGCCACTGCTACCAAGCAGAAGTGTGACACAGAGATAGAGAGAAACTGCCCATCAACTGAGGGATCCAGATCTAAGCCTCACTGTTGGCAGCAGACATTACCTTAGTTCCAGTCGTCATTTTTATATCTGTAGCACAAGCACCTTTTGACTTCTGCTCTCACTGTATGTTTCAGTGTTATGATGCACACTCATACAGATTTCTGCAAGCATGATTTCCTGATTCATTTGCAACTTAAGCCTTGAAGCAGAGAAAAAAATAACATGCTTTTTGGGGATGAGCACTTGCTCTCTTGTAGTTTGACACCAGCCCAGATGCAGAGTGTGCTTTGCAGCAGTCACTGAGCAGGGTAGGTTATACAGGGATTAAGGTCATCACAGCTTGCATGATGAACATCTATCAAGCCAGCTGTGGGATTAATGCCAACGAATACAATTTATTGATAAACACCACAAATACCTCAGGTTTACATGTGGGATTATTAAAAGAGATCCCTTAAAGGTTAGGTGACAAAGGACTCCAATGTTTTAGCTTACATAAAGTGAGTATAATACAGTTTTCCACAAAATGGAGACAAACACACACACACACACACACACACACACACACACACACACACACACACACACACACAAACACACACACACACACACACACACACACACACACACACACACACACACACACACAAACAGACACACACAAACAGACACACAGACAGACAGACACACACACACACACACACACACACACACACACACGGAGAGCAAGAAACACAGACACAGGTGCAGGACTGTTATGTGCATCTCCTGCTGGATGGAGTCTATTCTCCCCTCTTTTCTGTATCTCTGCCTCTGTCTCTGTTCAGTCCTGCTCCTCGATTGGCTGATCTGGAACAGCTGTGCTTCATGCTTCCTCCTCCTGTACAAGCAGTTGGAAGGAGCAGTGGTCAGCAGACATTGGGAACACATCCTCTTTAGCATATTGTTCTGTTTACCTCATTTAATTTGACACTGTTTTGGGTTGTAGGTTACTGGTAGTCATGTTTTCATGGCTTTGTTTGCGTTGGTTTAGCTTAACTTTACTTTTGGTATAGTTTAGGAGGAAGAGTTGGGTCTGACTGCCCAGTGTATGCCTGGCCTAATCTCTTCTTCTCCTATGGGCTAGTTCTTTTGGGAATCCATCTCCGTTATGTGTTTTGTCAGTAACTTACATATGATATGGTCTCTGGTACAGTCTGTTTTTTTTCATGGGGCTATAACAAGTCAAATTCATTTATATAGCACATTTCATATGACAGGCATACACTCAATGTGCTTCAAGATAACAAGCAAAATAATACATTCATTACAAAAACATATAAGAAGTGTTGCATGTACAAAAATACATAAGATAAAATAACATAAAAAAAGGTATGAGATAAGATAAAACAAAAGACAACAAAGTATTACAATAAAAATAGTGTAAGATAATACTGTTATTTATATTTGGTCTATTGATTCATGAGTCTGTAGCAAGGACTGCAATTTATAATATTTTACTGACCCTTAGAGAAAAAGGTCACCAAATCAGTTATGTATCAAATTGCAAAACTGAGCTTAGAGAGATAATGTATATTCATAACTGTCATGAAGCAAAGCTGAAAGACTGTGTCAACCTTAATTCAAGGGCCCTCACACATTATCAGGCATCTGAGCTGGAGATGTGAGGAAGTCACTCTCACTTTATTCTTGCCGGTGAGCATATTCCTGTTTGAATAGTGTTCTGTCTCCTTGTAACCTCCCCAGCTCTGCATTGTGCTGTGATAATAGATATTCTCTCTTATCTCTTCTACCTGCTGTACCTGGTGCATCATCATTGACCTCTCCCTGTATTTGTATGGCTGCCATTGTGGACTGAATGAAGGAACAACTCATTGGATCACTCTACTACAGACACAATGTGTGCTTCAACTACCACAGCTTCAAACACATTTTAAAAATTTTATCTGTTGTCTATGTAGCGTCCTAACTTCAGTTTTTGCCACACTGTCTTGTTATTTTTAACTATAGCTATGCAATGCAATCACAGTAAATTACACTTTAAAAAGATATGTTCACATATGTAAATGCACACACACACACCATATATTTTATGGTTCATTTTTGTTTTCTAACTTTTTTCTTGTTTCTTTCTTTGTTGCAGGTGGTAAAGATGATGATCATCGTAGTGGCTACCTTTGCTCTCTGTTGGCTTCCCTATCACGTCTACTTCATCGTGACGGGCCTCAACAAACATCTGACCAGGTGGAAGTATATCCAGCAGGTTTACCTTTCAGTGTTGTGGCTGGCCATGAGCTCTACCATGTACAACCCCATCATCTACTGCTGCCTCAACAGCAGGTGGGTAAAAAAGGTCTTTCAGGAAGGGCTCAGCAATATGGACAAAATCAAATAGCACAATAACTTTGACCAAATACCTCAATATTGATTACTGTGACAATACTGTAGGGATACTATTAATGCTTCTGTATATTTACTGTACATGCAGGATATTGTTGTTACCAATCATTAGTGATGTGGATGTGATGACCAAGCAGGTAGAAGCAAATAATAGAACAGCTAGAACAGCCTAGATTCAGAAAATTGCACCCTTTTATACTAATACAGCTGCTAAATACAAGCAAACAACACTTATCCCACATCAATACAATATACAGTCAGTGGCCACTTCATTAGGTCCACTTGCACAATCTAATACAATCCAATACAAATGTTCTTCCATAAAGTTTACTTTTATGATGCCTATAATGTTAAGGATTTCTTTTTGTCACAGTAATAGAGGTGTCCATTGTTGCTGTTGGACTGGACTTCATATTATTGAAAGGTGTTTCTACTATTCTCTCCCCCTCATGTATACAAATAGGGAAGACAAAAAATTATAGACACCTCTCAATGTAATGTAGTCCAGTGCAAGACCTCTGCAAACTACAACCTCAGTAATAAACATAGAATTAAATTTACGCATTCTCCACAATGTCAACACAAACTGAACATTATAAACTTTCTTTAAAGGTAGAATTTATGGATTAGATTAGATTAGATTGTGCACGTGTACCTAATATAATATATAATATGTTATAATTATTATGATATTAATATTATAAGATATGATAATTTATCCAAAAGCTCAGAAGATGTCTAGTCTCGCATCACAAAACTGATATAATGTCAGAAGATCACCCAGCGATGTATACAAGGATGTGGACCACACACACACACACACACACACACACACACATACACATATCATTGATCTCATGTTGGGTGATTTGGGTGCAGGTTCCGGGCTGGCTTCAAGCAGGTTTTCCGCTGGTGTCCGTTTGTGCGGGTGTCGAGCTATAATGAGCTGGAGCTTCAGAACACGCGGCTCCGCCCAGGTCACCAGAGCAGCATGTGCACCCTCTCTCGTGTTGAGACCAGCATCCACAGCAACGATCGCTACTTGAGCAAAGGGAAGAGCACTTCCTCCCGTGGAAAGCCTGCTAACATAGAGGGTTAGTTGCACTGACTGGAATGCTCGCATACAGATTTTCCAGCATGAGAAATTTAACTGCACGAACAAACGTTGGTTGGTCAAGTATTTGAGTTGATAAATGCTCACTGGAGTTATGTTTCTGTACTCACACAGCTGATATGGCTGTGTGTGTTCAGCACCACCCAAAGTGCTAAATTAGGTCTGATGGATGTGTGTCTAAACACTGGAATAGTGTTTACTTTTACATTTGCAGAGCTGAATTCCACTGATGACGTTTTTGTATGTGTGCATAGTAACAACAAGACATAAACATACAAACTAACATTGTCTAGTTATATCCCTGGATTTTTGTCTGCTGTTCGTTAGTTTGTATTAGTAAATTGCTGCTTTTTTAATGTGTGAGCATTGAGCATTAACACTGTGTGCAATATTTCATATTTAGTTTCGGTGGTATAAATGAGGTTTGATAGGATTACTGTCATATTAAATTGTATTTAAAACATATAATATTTCATGACACCGGTGATTATTAGTATAACTATGTGCATAGAGTTTATAGCTATATTTATATGATTTTGTAAATATGTTTAATGCCACAACATGTTTTTGTTGTCTTCTTTTAGAGTGAGAGTAGGGGCAGCTCTTACCTTATGCCTATATTAGAAATTATTAAGGTGGAGAAAATGCTAAATTGAAAGGTTGTGGAAGGATAAAAACAGCCTCTTTGTCATCTTAAAAAAAAAAAAAAAAAAAGTCAAATCGCCTTGCAAAAAAACATTGTTGCTTAAACCTAAATTGGCAGATTTAGATCTTTCTCACCACCATCCAGCAGATGGGGTCCTTACCTACGGGAAGGAGGCAGCACAAATTCACACTGGATGTAATGTATTCTTTCTAGAAATTTTGAAGTTCTTTTCTAGTTACACCATGTTTGCATGCATCTTTCTATCTTAACAGCAGCCAGTGTCGCTAATTTTCTGTCTCTGGGCTTTAATCATCCTGTGATACACTAATAACAAATATAAAGTTTATTGCAAATCACTGCTGACTGGAACTTCTGTCGAAACACACAGTAAAACTGAAGTACAACTGAGTGGTTTTAATTGACTTCCTAACTGAATTTAACTGGGGCTTTTCAAACATTGTTTCAGTCTTAATCATCTGAAAGCTACTGACACTTCTTTTGAAAGCTTCAGAACAGCGGCCCACGATTGCCCAGATAACATCACTAAATGAACAAACACACTATAACTCTTAAAGGAGGTTACACTGTACAATATGATGAATATAGAGGTTTCTGTTTTTCTTGATGAAATGTTTTCTCTGAACACCAGAAACAGCCCACTCAACTGAGCCAAATCATCAAAAAATGAAGATACCATAAGTAGATATAAATAAACACGATATACTAAAAAGATTGAGTTAATGTCATATTTAATAAACTGTTGGAATAGGCAGACTTAATGACATCACACCATTACTTAGTAGATTTCAACAGCAATAACCACTGCTCTGTCCAATTTTCATTCATTCATTCATTCATTCATCTTCTAAACCGCTTATCCTGACAAGGGTCGCGGGGGGTTGCTGGAGCCTATCCCAGCACACATAGGGCGGAAGGCAGTGAAACACCCTGGACAGGTCGCCAATCCATCGCAGGGCAGACAGACAAACACAGACATCCACACACACAATCACACCTAGGGGCAATTTAGCTTCTCCAATTCACCTAACCTGCATGTCTTTGGACGGTGGGAGGAAACCGGAGTGCCCGGAGGAAACCCACGCAGACACGGAGAGAACATGCAAACTCTCTGTCCAATTTTATTTCCTTAAAATAAACGATTATGGCACTGGTGTTAAATGAGATTGACTGGATGTAACCTGCAAACTAATGACTAAGAACTTGAACTCACAAGTACTTATTTGTTCTTATTGTTAGTTGAAGCAGGCATGTGCCATTGACAACAGACTTCTCTCTTGAAGGGCTGCTGCTTATGTCTATTCTATGTCCACGTGTCAAAGAGTGATTTTTGTATATAGTGAGCCGAAGTGGGTGTTACAACATTTGTACAGAAAGATGCAGATACACACGTAGACACACATACACATTGTGCAAGTAGTGAGATTATATATTGTGGTGGCAGTGTGTTTGTATTTTACTGATGTATATGCCGTGAAAATAGTATAAAAGCTTTTCTTATACCTTTTGTTGTATCTGTGTGTGACAATGACAAACCATGTTGTTGAATTCTATTTTACTTTTTTTTTTTTATTTAATTATCCATAGTTTTGAGTAATCACAAAAAATGGTGCTGTCTTACACACACACAGACACGCACGCGCGTGCGCATACACACACACAGCACTGAAAAGGAAATTTGTGGTCAGGTTCATATACTGCATTGGAATTAATCTATGAAATGTGAAAGAAAGGGCAGTCTGGTTTATTTATGTATTTATTTAATTTTACAGTCTTTGTTCCTGTTTCTTGGCAGGAAAATTGGAAAATTTTGAAAGCGTTATGTCATGGTGTGCAAATCAGAGGAGTTTTTTTTTTTTCTTTCTTTTATTCACAGCCACCTACGAGAGTGGTCGAAGACTCCTTTTGTGTCAGCTCAACAATTAAACAAAAAAAACAGATAAAGCCAGAAGCACCAATACAATACTGGCTGTTTGCAGGACTGATGAGCCACTTGGAGACCTACAGAAAGAGAAACAGAAGATGAATTAGTAGGTAGTATTGTAATAATAAGATTAAGCAAACAACTAAAATAATATAACATAATAATAATACCATATAATTACAATGGTTTACCCAATTATAACAACAGAAATAATAATAATATTTTAATTGTAATATTTTACCCAAATTCCCCTCGGGGATCAATAAAGTATTTCTGATTCTTATTTCTGACAATATTGAATTTTCAGAAGTCCATTCAGGCTTACCGAGGGAAAAGGTAACAGTTGTGTTTGCTTAAAAATCTTGAATGTTTCAAAATTATCTCCGTGAATTCAGCTTCATCATGAACATCCCTTACATCCTCCACCTTGAACACTTCAGCTGGGGACAAGAGTTGTTCTATTTCTGATGCTTGGCATATGTTTTCCTCCATATTGAGAAGTGAGCAGGAGGTAATATGGAATAAGACCCCTCCATCGTAGACGTCTTCCTTCACCGCCGAAAGGTCAGGACGAGCTGCGGTGAACCTACCGAATCTCACCTCTGAACCATTTTGCACCGTGTACTTTGTTTCTGAGGCACGGTACACAGTCTTACAGGTAGTGTTATTCAACAGCCTCATGGAATCCATCAGTAGGAAGTGAAGTGACTTGAAATTGAAGGAGCTTTCATAGAGACTAGCATTCCCAGCAGCTTCCACTGCATTGTTAAAGGTCTTTCTGAACTTCTGGCCTTCGTTAGCATATGTTGCCAGTGCCGCTGTGTGTTCCTTTAGTCCTCCAGGGATCAGCTTTGAACACTTGGTATTCCGTGACCATGCTGTGTTGAATTCCTCATTGCGGCTTAGTTCCTCTTTCAGCAGGCCTGACTGGACAACTTTCTCCAGGACCTTGTCCCGACATCCATCGTACAGGTCATCCACAGCATCTGGGGCCATGTCCAGTTGCCTTGCAGCCTCTGCAGCTCCAGACACCTGTAATTATTTGTGGCTTTCAACATATGGTTTGAAGGCAAGATATCTGTCTATCTATATGTATGTTTACGCACTCTCAGTTGCCATTTAGGTAGGCCTGCACAATCTAATGCAGTCCAATACAAAGTTTCAGCCATAAAACTTATTTTTTATGCCTATAATGCTCACAGTATTAGAGGTGTTCATTCAATTCTATGTTTGGCATTGAGCTCATAATTTGTGGTGCTGCTATTTCTAATATTCTGTCCCCCTCATGTATAGAGATAGGGAGGACAAAAAATTAGAAACACCTCTAAGTATAATGTAGTCCAGTACAAGACCTCTGCAAACTACAACCTCAATAATAAACACATAATTAAATTTACACTCATTTCTCCGCACTTTCTTAAAAGGTAAAATTTCTGGCAGAGCTGATTGAAATGCATTAGACTGTACAGGTGAACCTAATAAAGTAATAAAGTGGCCACTTACACACACACACACACACACAC
Source organism: Myripristis murdjan (assembly GCF_902150065.1). NCBI lineage: Eukaryota > Metazoa > Chordata > Actinopteri > Holocentriformes > Holocentridae > Myripristis > Myripristis murdjan. Next base: position 18,856,964 of record NC_043980.1, read on the forward strand.
ACACACACACACACACACACACACACACACACACACACTATATATATATATATATATATATATATATATATATATATATATGTGCAAACTTAATATAGTATATCACAACTTACCTTACAATAAAGAGCGGTGAAAAGAACGACGGCAAGGACCCTTCCTATTTTTTGCCACATTGCACAAAGGCTACTCTTCAAATCTATAGAGAAAAAAGAAAAACGATGCAGAACCAAATGTTACGTTCCTAAATGTGTGATCCTAGTTCAGTACACCTAAACTCCGGCTATCCTTGTACCCTAATTTTCTGTTCCACTCTGCCTATCCCACTATTTTGAAAACTGCAGTTCACTGGGTAGGCTATAGAGAGCAAGACATACAATTCAACAAATGCACTTATAAATGGAGGTAGCACTTAGTATTATTGTTCTCTGTCTCATACAACACCTACATGTCAGGTAAAAGTATATTGTTGTATTTCCCATCCTTCTATGGCTACTAATGAAAATCTTCATGAAGCTATACATGGATGTAATCATCAAATGCACAGTAAAATCATTCTTTCTGTTGCTTAACTAGTTTGTTTGGACAAAAACTACATCTACCTTTATCATTAATTTTCTTCTTTGGCATACTGCCGTCCATCCACCCCACCCTACAAATAGCAAAACACTAGAAGAAGATACAGTACAGGCCTGAAAATTCACAAAGTGAATGTAGAAAAGTCTGATAACCAGGCACATACCTTCAAAAAGAAGTATTATTGTCGCAAACTGCAGGGAAAATATACACTGTCTACACACTGAAATCCAAGTGTGTTTCTCTACAGTCATTCCCCCTAGAATACTGAGCATGGGAGGCTACTTAGTTATCTTCACCCAGCAACTCCTTTTCCTTCCGATGGAAGGAAATAACGTAGCTAGGGGGGCCATGAGATTTTGTTTTTTCTTCTCCTGTAGCTCCTCGTTGGCTTGGTGTTTCTAAGCCTTTACAGAGAAATCTGGCCACGATGTTTTCAGGACTAAACTAAATCCCATAAAAACCCAAACCCATCATATAGCCCAGCACTCGATATAGCAGTCCAAATCCCCCTGTTTATCCTAGATGTTATCTTCAAAGTAGAGCTAACGTGTACTTCTCTGAAATGGTTTATTTTTAATTTATGTATGAACAACACCCACCAGTTAAGCCTCAGTTGGTGTCAAAGTTAATGCAGCCAGTATTAAGCACTTGTAACTTTTTTATTTGTACCCACACTTACATTACATTCAGTGCTGAAAAATGGTTTTAATGTAAAAATAGAAATGCACAAATCTTCTTCTTAAATACAAGTATTATTCTCGTATGTTTACTTTGTTCACAGGCTTCATACCTTCAGTTCATCAAACTGTGGAGGAGAGTCCGTGGTCTGTCATGTTTTATGTGCAAAGGTCAAATGTTCAGTGCAAAGGAAAAAAATGGTAATTCCATATTGTAGAAATGCAGATACTCTTGGCTGGACATCTTGGCTCCTGTTTACTTAATTCCTATGTAGTAAACTCCCCAGGGATGGGGCGTGTGATTAGCTAGTTTCGCAACTGTCAGCGTTTGTTCCACCTCTGCCTCCTCTCTCACTTCCTGCTGAATATTTGTGCCTGATCCAGTAAACCTGCTGGAGCTCAGATTTACACCGGATTGACTCGGTCAGAGCCATGATATAACAATAACTTCTTAATCCACAACCGTGTTCATTTTAAAAGAGGGCAAGAGCAGGAGTCATAGTATGGGAGTGCCAACACCCCATCCTCTCTGGATTCATAGATTTTCTTGACAGATTTGCTGCAAGCCTTCCTCCGTCACATTCCTGAGGTTAGGGTGTGACTCAGCTCTCTTTCCATCTTCCTGCACAACTGCCTGTCTCATCCTGCCAGTGTGTTCAACATACACTGTGAAACACAATTAATACATCTTATTTTTGCCTAACATGTCCCCAGAACACACACCACACACCTCAAGACTGAAATCTTTCATTGTGTCTTAACATTTCTTAATCCACGCTCTTAAAAACCCTGAATTTTAACACTCAAATTAAGATTTTTTAAGGTTATTTTTTTTTTGGCATTTCTGCTTTATTAGACAGTCACAGTGAAGAGATGTCACAAGGTGTGTGTGTGTGTGTGCATACGTGTGTGGGCAGGCTGATGGATACACAGCGCTTCCAAGCGGCGCGCCCAACCCCCTCTCCACATAGTCCAGTAATTTTAGGCCAAAATTGGGGTCCACTTATAGTTATTGTGTTTACACATGCATATCACACATTATCTGATTTGATATGCACTAATAAGGAATATAAGGAATAATGCCAGAACAGATATTTAAACAGTGAATTAAAAGGTTACTATTTATATAGTAACCTTCAATTAAAAGGTTACTGTATATATATAGTAACCTTTTAATTCTACCCAAGGGGAGGGCCATTGTTTTCTTTTTTTCTTGTATCTATTTGGTTTGCCTGTTTGTTAAATAGACTTTAGTTTGATTTGTTGTTTCTTGGTTTGATAGTTATATTTCAGTATAGTTTGTTTTGGTTGTATGATTAGTATTTTGTTTCTTTTGCTTGATTCATAATTTGGCTTCCTTGAGAGGACAAGGGGGGGATTTGAGGGCAGAGGACCTGCTGACCTGGGTCTCTGTTTCTTCCTTTTTGTTAGCCCCAGCCGCCACACGCCACCAAGAGAGCCAGCCATCGCAGCGCAACGGCAAGGCCGCGGGTCAGACTCCAGGCCTACAGTTACAACATCAAACTACACTCCCTCTGGAGTCCGAGGCCCTGGTGGACTGTCCCCCCCACCTGCCATTGACTCGGACTTTGTTGCCTTGTGGGGAAATTGTTTTCTTGTTTTTAACCTGTGAATCGTCATTTGCCACTTCTTCTTTAAAAAAAAAAAAAAAAAAAAAAAAAAAAATACAACTACTTCCCCCTCTTAATCTTCATGCTGTTTTGAATTGGAAACTCCCCAGTAGAGGTTGATTTTTGGAAAGCAAATTCACTCTCAGCCGCCCTCTAGGGCGTGACAGAGAGACAAGAACAATAGGGTAGAGAAAGAGGATGACATGCAGCAAAGGTTCGAGGCTGGTTGACACACAGAACTGAAAAGTTGCAGCATCCTGTTCCTTCCAAGTTGAAAAAGATTATCTACCATAAGAGAGGAAAGGAAAGGTTTACTTTATATTTAAAACATAGACAACTTCAAACATCCCTTCATCTTTGCAAATTTAAAAAAAAAATCAACCTATCCCCTCCCTGAACAATGTCAAAATCAAGTCCTGCAGAAGGCTGTTTTCCTTTTGGTTTCGTCTGTTGTGCCAACAAAAGCATAACTTGGTGTCTTGGTGCCTGTAGGCTTTTCCTCAATTAACACTGTTTGGCCCTGAGGTGGACCCTTGTGCACAGCTGATGCAGTGATTTACCAATGTGTTACAGACCCATATCATTACTCTCCTGCCTTGACATTCACACTTTCAGCCTATAACTGGCAATGTAGAGCAGGGACTGAGGTATAAAGTACAGTCACCATAATAGCCTTCAGTGACTTGACAGCAGGTGGTTGTATGACTTGCATCAAGCTGCAGGAAATAACAGGAATAGTTAGGAAGAGTTTCGGTAATACAATTTTTATCTTCAAAATTACAGAGAAAATTTCATTTGAGTGTAGACCATATGAAATGCAATGAAGATAGTTGGTTGTGGGCTATTTCTTGATCAAATAGGAACCTCATGGTAAGCTAAACTTTATGACAGGGTAAAATGTTCTGAATCCTCTGAAGAAACTGTCATTGCAGCAGCAAATAGTAGCCTAATATGTTGCACTAAAGAAAATTATCAGGCTATGCATACGTTTAAACAGCAAAAGGGGATAATCACAAACAGCATTTTCCAACGTTATGACCAAATGTAAGAAAAGGTAAAATTACCTGTGCTAAAATTAAATTTGTATGATCTGAAAATAAATAAATAAATAAATAAATAAATCCTGCATTAACATCAGAGAATAGTCCCTGTGCAAGATGCATTGATTGAAAAATGTAGTGCAGCTTGGGGTTTGACTCACTATATCCTACATAAGCTTTAAAACTACTTAATCTACTACTTGAAAAACAGCAGTTGCATTTTCATTCACTCGCTGCCATTTGCTGCTACAGTTTATTTTCCATTGCTACATGTCTGCTAACTTTGTATTTCCAAGTTACTGTAGGGGCCTTTGTTTTGGAGAGAGCAGGCGGAAGTCTTATTTTCGTTAGCTCGACACTTATTCAGGGTATTGACTATACTTTTAAAGTTTCTTCCCATTTTATAATCTTAGCGAACACAATGTTGTCACGCCGTGGATGTATTAAGCTTGTATCGTGTATTTCGGACCTACACACCTGACACACGCTGCAGTGGCCGACCGCAAATTTAACTTGAACGCCAGATTAGTTTAGTGAGACAGCTGACCGGGAAGCAATATTTTGTTTTCCTAGCATGGCGAAGGTACTAACTAATTGACTTGCGTTCATTTTTCTGCGATCTTTCCCTCTTGTGAGACATACCCAACTTATGCCTAACCCAAACCATAACGCTAACCTTAACCTAATCCTAACCCTAACATTAACCCATAGGCCAAAGTAACCACTTAAAATTAAAAAAAGTGACTTCACTATCCTAGGGGGAAAAAAAGATGTCGACCGGGAAGTGTTGTTTCCTAAACGCGCCTAACATTGTCACGTTACTGGTGTCATTTACGGTGTGTGTGCTGTTCTAACCAGCTTCAGTCGATTTTAAGCTGTCCCGAAGTTTAGTGAGTAACTTTTATAATAGCTGTGCTGACTGGTGTGTGTGTATGTAGACAGTCGTGGACGTGCTGTGTTCACGCCTCCGTGCTGTTGACTTGGTTACAGAGTTTTTTTTAGCTTCGCTCTTATTGCTCTTATTGCTACTGTAGATGAGAACACACACTACAGCTGCCTTAAGCTGCAATGCATTGAAGTTTTTTTTTTAATATGCCCTGCTCGATTTTATTTAGACCTGGGTCCTACATTATCAGCTAGTCCACATTTATCACCCTTCACTGTCCAGCATAAACTTTTGGGAAACACTTTTTTTGATAACTTTAGTTTGAAAGGGCAATAACTTTTGGGTTCATCTTGAAGAATGAAATGTTGGGCAGCAGGGTGACACAGTGAGTAGGCAGACTGGCTGTGTCTCTGATGGGAGGATACAGGTTCAAGCATCCATTGTGCTGACGTGCAGACATCTCTACCTGCTGTGTAGCTGAGCCTGACCTCCCTGTGGAGTGGACAAATAAGACAGGATTTGTCTTACGTATCATATTAAGAGAGCTCATAAGCAGGTGAGGATGAAGAAGTGGGGAGACCGGCTGAAGAAGGTTGAGCAGCTTGCCCAGTCTTTCCAGCAGAGTCCCCTGGCCACACCATACAAACCCCGCCTGTGGCTGTGCCAGCCGTCCTCTGTCTGGAAGGTCTTCCCTCGTCAAAGCGTGGCCATCAGCTTCGCACAGAGTTGCAGAGAGGTGAGCGACGCTTTGTTGATGTTGCCCTCTCTAATCAGTGTGTGACTTTCCCTCATCCTGTGTGATCAGAAATGTACTGACAGTCATATTTGAGATGGCTAGATGCTGCGTGTCACTTCCATCTAGATTACCTGTTCAGGATACCCTGCTGTTTCTGCTGTTTGCTGTCCCCGTTTGTCCCTATCTCCCTGTCTCTGTCTCCTTGTCTCTCTCTCTCCCCTCCCACCCAACCGGTAGAGGTAGATGACCGTCCACCCTGAGTCTGGTTCTACCTGAGTCTGGTTCTACCTGAGGGTTCTTCCCGTTAAAGGGGAGTTTTACCTTGCCACTGTCGCCAAGAGCATGCTCAGGAGGGAATCTGTTGGGTTTCTTGTTTCTCTACTATAATTTGTAGAGCGTGGTCCTTACCTGCTCTACCTGTTAAGCGTCATGAGATAACTTCTGTTGTGATTTGACGCTATATAAATAAAGTTTGATTGATTGATTGATTGATATGATGCAATTTCTAGGCTGTGCATGTTTTTGCACTTGAAAAAGAACAGGCGGCACCGGGTCAAAGGATCTATCTGGTCACCAGTTACAGTGAGCTGTGGCATTACTACAAGTATGTATGAGGGCTGCGTTGCATTATTACAGGTATCTATGTTGATGTTTTGGAAAAATTCAGAATGATCTGAAACCCCTGTGTTCCTCAGGACGTATCGGCAGTCCTTGATGCACTGCTATGAGGTGATTACAGAGGCAGCTGTTTGTAAGCTCTACTTTGACTTGGAGTTTCACAGTCCCTCAAACCAAAAACTGGATGGGAAAACGATGGTGTCTTTTTTTATCCAGGTAAGCGACATGTCTACAGTTGTATTCACTACTTTCTACTCTGTCCTATAGTTAAACCTGTAAACACTGCAAAACAAAATGTCCATTGGCTTTTCATTTGTCTCTGCTTTGTGTCTTGTCAGTATGTTTGTGAAAAGCTGTTGGAAGTTTATGGGGTCAAATGCACCGCAAAGGACGTCCTGAATCTCGACTCCAGCACAGAAGAGAAATTCAGTCGCCATCTAATCTTTGTTCTGTCAAATGCGGCTTTCAAAGACAACATACATGCTGGTATGTTGTGCATTTAGCAGAAAAATAGAAAAACAATTACTCAACGCCAGCCTGCTGATTGTCTTTTCTATTGTTTGACTTTTGACATGTGACTACCTTGATTATTTCAAATTCATATATCATTTAGGCAAACATTCCCTCTGAAATTTCCTTTAGGTCGATTTGTCCATGCAATTCTACAACAGGTTTTGAGCACAAAGAAAAGCAAAAGTCATACGGATGTCGATGTCAATTCAGTGCAAGAGGACAGTGCAGCACGGTTCGTTCTTTAGTGTTGTAAAGCTAAATTGTCTCACAGTTTTATTTACAGCCATCACCATGTGTGTAGGATGACTTCTGTCAATGATTCACTGACAGCAGAACACATGCTTTACCTGTCGAGAACCCAGCAGAGGCCGACAGTCCACAGGCTAAGAGGCAGAGGCGGGAAGAGAGGGACCTCAGCTTCCTTATGGTGAAAAACAAGGAGGGCCAGGAATGTCTCTTTGTTGATCTTGGTAAGAGAAGCCTTCAACTTCAAGCCTTTTTTTCCCCCCTCTGTTTTGTCGAATAAATGCTTCTAGTTTGGTGAATTCCTTCCCTCACGCTGGATTCAGCCACAATGTTACTAATGCAATGCCAGGGCGGAGAGTACCTGTGCATTTTCTTTTTCATTGGTTAAAATTATTTTCAAACACAGGTGTCTACACCAAGAACAGAAACTTCCGCCTTTACAAGTCAACCAAAGTGGGGAAGAATGCCGCATTTTCTGTGGCAGAGGACAACAAATTCATTGCCAAACCTGAGAAGAACATTTCTGCGGAGGAGAGCCTGTTCTTGGCTTCTTTAATCTGTAATGTGAGGTACAGTGATCACACTTAAGGAATTTAATGTCACTCTTATCTTTACTGAGCAAGTGCATTAGGACTTATTCCTGTGTATCACCAGTTTCACAGGTCAGAGAATTCTTACATGGGATGTCCCAAACACAAAGGACTCAAAAGCTGCAGCACCTCAGTGTAAGCCAGGAACAACAACTGCAGGTAACACTGGACCGAGATTTCTCTCTGTGGTTTGCATGTGCACACATATTGCACATAATTGCTCATTTTGCCACTATTAAGAATATTATGAACTTATCATGAACCCATATATTCAACATTAATATGTTTGATTTATTAAAGTGTTGGCTTTTCTCATCCCGCACTGGCAGGCTCATTTGGTGGCCACCTGTCATCTCCTTACCAAGAGGTGGACAACTTTGTGCTATCTGTGGTCAAAAAGGACGGCGTTGAGGGAAGTAAGTGTTTATCTGTCGTAGGCAATGCTAGGTTTGTGTAATTTTCAACAAATTTATGTTTCTAGTTCAGAACAGCACACATTTCTGTCGTTTTTTTTCAGTAAACCACAAGTTAATCACAATAACATAAATGATGTTGAAATGTTTTTTCCCAAACTAGATGCACAGATATGTTGAATACAGCCTATTCATCCCTATTCAAATGCTGATTGTACAAGTTTATACCTTGACTGTCATGGCCTCATTTATTCACCTCAACAGGCATAAGACGATGGAACTACTTTGTCTCCCAACATTTGCTCGTCTACGACATTGCGAATTACCGCTGGTGTGAAAATGTGGGCAGGCCCCACAGAAGCAACAATATCATGTAAGTGTTATACATGTCCTCCAGGCTGTGTTTTAGTGTGCTGTCTGTATGAGTTGGTATCATGTTATATATGATTCTCCTCTGCAGGATTCTTGTGGATCTCCAAGAAGAGGTGTGGTACCAGAAGTGTCACGATCCTGCCTGCAAGAACTTCAGATCCTCAAGTATTCAATTTCAGTGTTTTGCATTTTCATACATATTCAGGTATACAGTGTCTGTCAGTCTGGAGTGTAATAAATTGCACAGGGGTGGCAGTGTAACTTTAATTTATGTAAATAATTATCTAACTGTAACCATGTTATAATTCAGCGTCTTTTCTCCTGTCAGGTTACCCGTTGCCACAGGAGATCTGTGTCAGCTACCTCATGGCATTGGTGAGTTCTCATCACTGCCATAAGCATCCTGACTGATAGACTGCCATCTAATCACCAGAGCAGCCCTAAGTGTGAAATAATTTTTGCCTTTTTTTTTTTTTGTCGCATCCACAATTAAGATGTGGCATTTTGCAGATTCTTAAACAGTGCACCTCTATGTTGTGTGTTTTCTGACAGGATGAGGATGATCAGGCTTTTTTAATGGATGACACCGGGAACATTGAACTCAGCCAGACACCAAATCAAGCTGAAGACAGTGCAGCTGACCCAGAGGAAGCAGAAGGTGCCGAGTGGGGAGACGGACAGGACGATCAGGCCTGTTTGGAGGCCCTGGAGGACTTTGAAAGACAAACAGAGGAGATCCCAGATCAGCTTCTGCTCCAGTGCGTGGCTGATTTTGATTCCAGTTAGACAGTGATGCTGAATGGAGATTTGTTAATTTTATCCTGCTGGGCAGTGTTAAAGTTGTAATGATTTATTAATGCACTTTTTTGAAAATATTACAACAAAAGGAAAATTATTAATGTTGCTCATTAACAAAAAAATAAGTGGCACAAAACCAAACTGCACAGTCTTGGAAGTGTTTATTTTATACAGTGTATAATTAAAGATGCTGTACCTCAAACATTAGCACAAAACACTTGTCTTTTTCGGAAACAACACATTTGCCCCTTGCCAATTAGGAAACATTTCTGAAGACAACTTAGGAAGGGACTCGGCTAATTTGCTTTGTTTAGTTTCTTTTCCTGATCTATTCTTTCAACATCTTCAAAAAAGTCAAAGGATGTTTCTAGAGATTCTGTCAAGCTGTCAACAAGATGGATAAAATCTCTTCATATGGTATTTAAAAAAAAAAAAAAAATCCAAACAAAGAAAACACCTAAACAAAGATGTGTGCAAAGACTACAATTCAGGACAAACATCTTAATTCATGACTGACCTTTTTCTGGAGCTGAAATGCTGTTCGTTGCTACACAAGACTTGTGGTTTCATTGACTACAAATGGATGGCAAATGTGAAATTCAGACACCACCACTGAATCATTAAAACAGGCCTACAACATAAACATTGGCTGAAAAATGTAAGCATTACAGGTCACAGTATGCCACTCTCAGCACTGAAATGAGGTCACTGAAATGTGAGAAGACATTCAAAAGGAGGCACTGACTGTGCAGAAATTTAGTTGTACTGCATGTATAATAACATCAAACATTTAAACATTTTTTACATGCAGCACAAAGAGGCAAAGTGGCTCTTTTACAGCCTACAGCATGTCAAAGCATGGGAATGCAGGGAATTAACACACTAGTATCAACCGTGATCACACTGTTTACTCCTTGTACAAATAGACTTTGTCAACAGATACACTATGTACAGGTACGACGATGACATTAAATATCAAATTAAATAGAAAATCATAACATTAAATAAACTGGTACATAAATAGCCAATATTTGTCATTTCTGGCAAAACATGTTTGTGGCTTTTAGTTCTTACCTAAAAGCAAAACGTCCCTCAAGATTTAAAAAGTTGTGACCATGGAGCTTGGCAGCCAAAGCCCATGGTCAGACTGATTAGCAGTTAAGGCATAAATGAGTCATATTTCCCCATCACGTTTGTTTTACCCATTTCAGAAAATGATTAAAGTGATATTGTCACTTCATTTTCTGCAAAATTATCAGCTTTTCATTAGCTAGCCATGATAGGGTAAAAAAGTGGGAGAACATTATCCAGTTTATTTGAAAGCAATCCCAACAAAGTAGATAGTCAGTGGCAGGAAAAAGGGGAGTATCCCCTTTAATAAGTATTATTTGGTTCAGGCTATAGGTTCCACATGATTGTCACCTTCACCAACGTCTTCATCCGAATTCACATCTTAATCTTGGCATAGAGTGCATCGATCTGCTCTCTGAAGTGGTTACGAAGCTCCGTCCTCTTGGCCTTGAGGGTGGGCGTCAGCAGGCCATTCTGAACGGAAAACATCTCTGGGTGTAAGGCAATCTGTCTCACCTACAGAGGAAAAAAAAAGAATCATAAACAGAAAATTGTCAAATGAGGTACAACTGTACTTTGAACTAAAAAAAATGGCATTTCCCTAGACCACAATGTTGGGGATCAAGTGCATTACATAGAAAAGGTTTGACTTGTTGATTGACCAAACACAGCCAGCCTGAGAAAAACAAAACATGACTGTGCATGTCACAGTTAACTTATTGCTTCAAAAAAAAAAAAAAAAAAAAAAGCAGCAGTCACCTGTTCAAAAGACTTGAGTCCTCCTTCTTTGCCCACCATCAGGATGTCCTCCAGAATGGCATTCTTGACATCCTAAAACAGAGACAGAAATGTTAGGATGCTTAACAAGTGCTGTAATATTTGCCTACACTTCGGACTAATATTTGAGAATGGTGAATCTAACCATATTTTTGCAGAGTTCAGAGTAGGATCCCTCAATTCCTCTTTTCTTGACCCAACCAGGTAGAAAGTCAGGATCAGGTACCACTATTCCCACCAGACACGCCTAAACACAGCAACAAAGACAACAATGTCAGTACCAAATAAAACTAAATGTTTTCTTGGCACCAGTTCCTGAATTGCTCTTGCTAGAAATGGACATTCAGTCTGGACATCTGGTAAACAAAATGCTCCACCATAAGCAGAAACTGCTGGTTTGCATTACTTTTGTGTAGAAGTGAAAAGAATAGCCACTGTTTAGTGCTACATGAGATTCAGGTCAGAACAATTACTCACCTGTAGGCTATCACCATGAACAAATATCTGAGCCACTGGATCACTACGAATATAGATGTTTTCTATTTTCTCAGGGGCAATGTATTCTCCTTGTGCCAGCTTAAAAATGTGCTTCTTTCTATCAATGAGCTTCAAAGTGCCATTCTGCAAGAACAGAGAAGAAAAAGACACCTGGAAATACTGACACTGCAACAGGTGCAGTGACCATGGATTTTTTACATATTAGTAGACTTGAATGGAATGAATAGGATATGGTTGACATAAAAAAAAAATCAGTGACTATAAATAAACTTAACAAGTCAAATCTGAGTTGTGAACTTAAGTCCACAATGCTAGTGTTGCTTACGGGAAGCCATTTTCCAATATCTCCTGTGTGGAGCCACCCGTCCTTGTCAATTGCCTCTGCCGTTCTCTCTGGGTCTTTCAAGTATCCCTGGCATACATTTGGTCCTTTAACACACACCTAGCAAGAGAGAGGATTTCACAGATGAAAAAAAAAAAAAAAAAAAAATCACATTTAGGAAAAAGACCTTGTCCATTTGCCTCAACTGCCATTTTATAGTCATAGTTCTCTATTTTATGCTCCGTTTTCCTCCTGTGATTTTCTCTACATTCTCATTTCCCCATTTTCCCTATCCCAACTGCATTTTTATTTGTGATTTACTGTATACTCGTATAGCTGCATTTACACCTTTTCCACGCTGTTCCTTTCAATAACACCCTCTGGATGTGAGAGCTGCTATCAGCAACCAGCTCCAACACTCTTATACATCAACTCGTCTTGCAGCCTCTGTTATGTGTCAAGAATGTGTGAAAGACAGCGTCAACTGGGGCGTTTTATCAGTATGATGTGTATATCTGGCTCTGACATGAATACAGGTTTTAGTGTGGCTATTTGCAGCTTTTGAGTGGAATCTATATATTCATGTAGATGAATATTCAGCTCTGCTGTATAGTCCTTATTTTTTCTTTTACAACTTTCTTTCAATAATAACACACTCATTAAACAAGTGTGCTCTTCACTCTTGTCTGGTTGTGTAGTGACCACTCTCACTGTATATATGTATTTGACAGCTATTGGAGCAGCAGTCCTAACCTCTCCCTCTCCATTGGCTGCCAGGTAATTCATCTCAGCCACATCCACCAGCTTGATTGAGTTGCAGGGCAGTGGAGCTCCTACATGACCTGAGTGAACAGGAAAATGGAAACATTTCAGTAAAATGGTCCAGCGTAACATCGTCATCCACATGTATGTCATTTTATAAACATCAACACAGCAGTGTAAGAATTCCAGCAGAATACAGTTATTAACACAAACTAAAAATATGCGCTATAATGGGTTAACTTGTCCAGTAGTTTCTTGATACTGTAGTTGTTACCTGCTGTCCAGTCTCCAGGCATTGACATGGAGCACCCGGCTGTGCATTCGGTCTGCCCATAACCTTCATAAAACTGGAATGCAGGACATGGTTTTAGTCACATTTACACAAGAAACATTATAGTCATTAATAAAAATGAACGGTTTAGGTGCACTATGCAAAACTGACAAGAACTGACTTAAGTGTGGACCCTTTAGTCTCAGCTGAAAAAAATGGAATAAGCACAGAAATGGATGAGGTTAAACGGTTCTCATCATCGGACTGACTCACTGATTATGTGCTTAATCCACAGATTTTGTCACTTGAGTCTGAACAGTCCTCAATCCAAGTCAGCCCTTGGGAGCGCTGCATAGTCACAGGTTCCCGTCAGCATTGACCACTATGATTTAGCTAGTCATCCTCATGACATTTTCACATGGAAGCTGACCGTTCCTCTCAGGTGGGGATGAGGTCCAGGAAAAATGACCATTTTTGGACCGAAAGGTGACCACAACTTCAGCTGGGTCTTCTTCACCTGACACCTGACAGGTGTCAGGTGTTGGCAGTTCCCGTGGTAGGTTCCCGTGAGGGTTGCCATGGAAGCCAAAAAGGGGCAAAGTTGTGTGTGTCTGTGTGTGTCTGTGTCCGTGTGTGTGTGTGTGTGTTTGTGTGTGTGTGTGTGTGTGTGTGTGTGTGTGTGTGCCTGCTCAAAGACACCTACATGTTGGGGTGTGGGAAAGAAGTCTGAGAGATACTTTCCCGTGGGGGTTGCCATGGAAGCCAGAAAGGGTTATAAGGTGTGTGTGTGTGTGTGTGTGTGTGTGTGTGTGCCTGCTCAAAGACACCTACATGTTGGGGTGTGGGAAAGAAGTCAGAGAGATACTTTCCTGTGGGGGTTGCCATGGAAGCCAGAAAGGGGTATAAGGTGTGTGTGTGTGTGTGTGTGTGTGTGTTCACACACATCTGTGTCTGCTCAAAGACACCTGCATGTTGGGGTGTGGGAAAGGAGTGTGGGAATGTGTTTAACTCTATTTTATACACTAATTGTAGTCTTACCCATTCATTTCTAATGACCGGTCATTTGTGACCGGGAACACGATGGGTGTATACAAGTTAAATAAAACATTCAAAAATTAATAAAAATTCTCCAAATTTATTTTATGTGTTCAGATGCCATGTGTGAACAAAGTCATGGAACCTCATGACAAACAGATGAAATTAACTGCATTTTTTGGAGAGAAAACTTGTACACCGGTCAGATTTGACCGCGAACACGATAGGAGGGTTAAAGGGTGATGAAACCCTACATCTTGTAGGCATTGTTGCACTGACCTCAATGAGTTGAAAGCGCAAGGCCACATTCAGACAGGATCACGCACTATGGCAAAAAACGCAAGGAATCTCATTCATTTTAATGGGCATTTTGGCTGCTGCAGCAAGCCTGCGTTTGGTGCTGCAAAGCCTGATCTTGTGTGAATGTAGCCAAAGCCCTGCTGCACCTCTGATCAACCTAAAGTCACTTTTGAGTATGATCGTTGGATGTGGTGTTGCATTTCTGAATACACCCAACACAGGAATCCCAAATGAATCTCAGATGAGGCCAACACGACACCGCTTCATTCAAGAGATGAATGTGGACAAGCTCACCTGACAGCCCAGGGCAGAACGAAGGAACGTCAGGACGGTCGGGGACACTGGGGCCGCTCCTGTGATCATGAGCCTCACACGACCACCCAGGCTTGCCTGCAAAGTTGGAATATTGGAAGTTTCAGAATTAATTTCAAAAAGAAGGACTGGTCTTAATTTCTTATGAATCACGGAAACACAATTCAAGCTATTAGATTACTGTGAGCAACCTATCTGACCTGTTTAAATAAACTATTCTTTCACCAATGAGTATATCAAACATAAAAAGGTATATTTCTGTGACGCTTACATAGGTAAGGGCCCTCCAATGGAATACAGAGACTAGAAGTATGTTTCTCATCCAATGAATGGATTTTCAGTGTTTTTAAATAGATCTAGTGGAACTAGCGGAACTAACCCATATCAGAACTATACATCTATACATCTAGGAACTTTTCTCATGGTGATGCAAATCAGAAATAGGCTGAACTGAAAAAGAGCATACAAAGAAACATTAGGCCTATCAACATGCCTACTGTATTCATGTTTCACCTACAGGATGCAATTTGTCAGTGGTGGTGATTCAGTAATGAAGCTGTTGAAGTGGCAGGCTTTAACATGATACATGTGGGCTTACTTCATAATTCTGAGTACATCTAACAAATCATGTGTCCAGTGTTCTTATGTTATAAACACGCTTTTGTATGTGAAGAGAGGGATTAAATGAAGTAGTGATTAAATTGTATGTTTGATAAATTAATGGATGAAACTGTGTCTCAATACAGCGCTGTCCCTGTAACACCTGGTAAATTACATGGGGTTCTTTTGAAATATTAGCCTGTAATCACATGAAATCTGTGATGTTTACCTGCACTTTTCGGAAGATGAGTTTGTCCCACATGCTGTCCTTTCTGACCACGCCACTTCGAAGTTCCGCCTCCTTCCTTCTCGAAGCAAAATCTAGCAGCCATCTCTTCAGCGGCGTATTGGCTTGACCAAATATCTGTGGAGAATTCACACTGCTGTTTTTAAAAATCCTCATTACTTACAATGCCAAGTAAAATCATGGTAGAGAAGACCGTAATTCAAACAAACACTAGATAAACAGGCCCGGACGTGCAGGGAGAATGTGAATTAACACCACTAACCTCCCTCTACACTCACTACTGAGGTGCAGTGTAGCTGCTCACAAGGCAACAGGGAAAAGACTATGGTTGTAATATCATAACCTGTATTTAAATAGCATATAATCTAAATGTGGTTACACACTGTTTCAAACAAAACAAAGTAAAACATAAAAGAAAAGAAATACCAGCATTAATGATTGTAACTGATTTAGATTTAAAGGATATTCACCGCACAATGTGAATCAAAGCAAGACTAAAAGTGTGTTTTTAGAAGGGGTTTAACAGAGGTTTTTCAGCCTGATCTCCTCAGGGAGGTTACAGGACAGTCTGGGGGCAGAGACAGAAAAGGCTCGATCAACCATGGCCTTGAGTTGTACTGAGAAGATGCTGGGCATGAATGTATAATGTATATCAGTGCATGTCAAGCATGATTTAGCAGGAAAAGTATGTGTGTGTTGAGTCTACTTTCCCTGAATTAAAAAAAAAACAAAAAAACTTGAGCTTACAAGCAAACTGTAAATTTAAGTCTGGCTTTCTTATCATAGCAGACTTCTGTAATGCCCAAGATGTTTAGGACCAAAACCCGAACAATTGTCTGACCTTATCAAACATTCGGTTGAGAAGACGTGGGACAACAGGGAAGATTGTGGGCTGCAGTGTTTTCAAATCATCCATCAAGAGACGGATGTCTCCCTGGAAGTAGCCGATTCGAGCACCATGGATAAGGATGACTCCCTGATGATAAAGGAGAGCAGGTTACTTTCTTACAGATCAAACGAGTCAAACTTGTGCCAACAGGGTATTGTTGTACAGATTGTCTGGACACACCACACTAGGTGGCAATAGGTAAATAAGTAGGAAATCATTCACCCAACATAAGGATTACTTTTGCTGAATTCAAACGAAATGTAATCTAAATTTTACTTACAACTGCTTTAATTTAAAAAAAAAAAAAAAAAAAAAAAAAAAAAAAAGGTATTTCATAGGTATCATAGGACTTAGTACATGAGGTCACACACACTCACAAATCATCTTTAGGAATGCCATGGAGGAACTGGCTAAAGGTGAATCACACAGAACAAATCGGACATAAAATGATGAGCAATGTAGAGTCTGATTGATAACTTTGATATTACAAGGCAAGCCCAAATCAATACGTACCTCCACAACCCTCTCAAACATGTGTGCTAGGGGGAGATAGGACATATGAATATCATGGAGGTTCAGCATGCAGTGCACCTGTGGAAGAAAAACAAAACACATGCACATGCACAGGTCAAGCATGGCATACCTCTACCACCCTCTCAAACATGTGCGCCAAAGGTAGGAAGGAGATCAGCACATCTTTAGTGGTGGGCTTCAGTATTTCCTGGAGCCCACACAGCAGGAGAAACACAGGAGCAACACAGACATGAGGACATACAGGGAAATAAAAGAATTAACCTGACCTTGGCAAAATAAAATAAATTTATCATGAATGAACATGTGATGTTTTAAACAATCAGATACATTTATACATTCCCCTTGGAGAAAAAAAAAAGAAAAAAAAGGGAGCAGGCAGTTATTTTAGACAAGGTCACCAATCTTCAGAAATACTACTGCAATTCTCTTTAACTTAAACATTTATGTATTTAGTTTTATGCTTGGTTCATTTGCATTTATTTATTATTATTTTACCTCTGTTATTCTAATGAAAGCTGCAGTGTTGGCGATAATATTCCCATGGGTAAGGATAACACCTTTTGGGTTTCCTGCAAGGAAAAAGTGGTTAGGACAATGATTATGAGTTAGATAACATGAAAAATAAGATGTTCAAGCCTTGTTACTGTAACAAAGCCTGCAATTACCTGTGGTTCCAGACGTAAAGCAGATGAGTGCAAGGTCCTCTGGTTTCGGGGGCTGTAACCAGATCACAAATCTAAAACTAACCCACATCAAGCCTGAAAAATGAACACTTAATAATACCTAGTTTTAGGCAGTTACTCACGTATTATAAGTGCGCATAGAATTGAATTAGTATAGTGCAAAGTATTTTTTTTTCCCCGACCAGACAGGTTAAAATAGATACATGCACCAGTTTGATAAGCTTTTTTGTCAGTGTATTCCACTGATACACTGACAGAGAGGATCCACTGAGCTTTTTCTTCATGTTATCAGCAGTTAAAATAAAAATATGCGGTTCCTACTCACCACTGGTTTATGATGGTTGGCTTTACCAAGAGCCTGCAAACAAACAGGGAACATAAATTGAGGCAAGGGACTGCTGGTAGACCTCTTTACTGGCAGTAGGGAGAACTGTTTGTTTTTAGCACACTAAACCGCGGGTGCTACTTTAGAGCTATTAAAAAAAGGGGAATAACAAAATACACAGTACAAGAACAGGAGGTTCAGCAGGTACATGCCAAAACAAGTAGCTCAGTGCTGATATTAAAAGCACAGATGGGAAATGAAGAAAAGCTGAAAAATCCTACAAAAAAAAAAACATGGTTCAGTGATACAATTTGTTATTCACACCTCTATTTCCTTCAGGCTAAGGATGTCAATGCCACACTCCTTTCCACGCGTGACCAGGTCACTTTCAAAGGCCTCCATAACAATGATCATCTTCATAGTGTGTTTTCTTCCCGCGACGCAGTCCAGGATGAGCTTCACCTTGTCAGGTACATCGCAAATTACTGTTGAGATGGAAGCTGTAAACAAAAAGCCACAAATTAACCTCTAAAATTTTGTCTCAGCATCACTGTCCTTGATGTAGAGAGCTGTGTTGTGACTGCAAATAGTGTGTGGCCTGGCGGATGATAGTTTAACATGCCCTCCTCTGTACCTTTGTCAATGATGTAGTCGATGGCCTCTGTGCCTAGCGTGTCATACAGCGGTACTGCCACAAGTGAGTATGTGTAACAAGCCAGCTCTGAGATGGTCCACTGAAAGAGAAAATAACAAAAACAGGATGCACATCATCAGAAAACATTTTTACTAATTTACTATGTCCCTTCTTTCTGTTTGCAGTTCTGTCACTGTATATTGTTAATTTATTGGAAATATTTACAAGTCATATTACATTTTTTTTTTTTTTAAATACACAGAGAAAGCAGCAGAGGTACTGGAAGCAGCATATTTGTTTAATTTACCAAATGAGCAAATCAAGTGAAAAGGATGGGAATTGAAGAAAATATAAAAAGTACAGTAGCACAGCCACGTATTTGTTTTACCTCTGGCCTGTTCTGAGCGAAGATGCCAATAAACTTGTCTCCAGTATGAGAGTGTCCTTTGTGAAGGAGAGCAGAGCCTATGTATTCTGCTCTGTCTGCAACCTTTACCAAGGAAAGCAAAAACAAACAGCTACTTTTAGCATTTGTATATGTAGACTCAGCTCGTTGCATACTGATAAAAAAATAACTTGTTAAATTTAGAGTGTTTTGGTTCAGATCCCACAGCTCACCTCTCTGTAAGATTGCCACTCATAAGGCTTGTTGGGTTTCCTTGATCCTAGACATGGTCCATCATCTGTGAAACAAATGTCATTAAAAAAAAAAAAAAAAGAACAGCTTAACAAAACTCACTTTTATCCATGCTTTGGACACACAGTCATCTCACACCTTCAGGGAATATCATATTTGGCTGATCAAAGAGCAGCACTCACTTGATACTCTTAGCCCTCGTAGGAAAACCTCATACATGGTCCGTGCGTCGTTGTAGTAAAATGTCATGTACTGGTCGCTTTCATTCAGTACTGACCTTCGTGCATATTCTCCGCCCTATGACAAAAAGGAAAGATTCATAAAGTTATGCCCAAAGTGCTAATGACTTCCACGGCACTAGTCTCATGCTGAATATTTCAAATAATGTATTTTGAAAAAAAATCCAAAACAAACACACAAAACAAAAATATTTATGCCAGTGGTGAAGTCATTCCTTATTGACTTCAATAAGGAAGTTCTCTTTATCTTTATAGCACTTTTCAGAACAGGAGTTTCAAAGTGCTTCAAAATGAATAAGAAGAAGAATAAAACATCCAATTTATAAAATGACAAAAGTACAATTTATAAAATGACATCAAACAACACTCCACAATAAAAGGAATGAAAACAAAACAAAGTACAAGACAAATAAAATACAATAAAACCAATGGGAATTACAAAGCAACCTGTTATAAAAATGCCAGCCTATACAAGTTTGGTTGTAAACTTTTTTTTTTTTTTTTAATGTGGTGCAGACTCAGCTGACCTGACAGTGAAAGGGAGGTGATTCCATAATGCTGGAGCTAAAATATTAAAAAGGACAGCCTCCCTTTGTTTTGAGCTTGGGACATCCAAGAGCAATTAGTCAGAGGATCTTAGCAATCTTGATGCAGAGTATTGAGTTACAAGTTCAGAGATCCAGGAGGGTGCCATGCCGTGGAGAGCTTTGAACGTCACCATGAGGATCTACAACTGAATTCTAAAGCGTACAGGCAGCCAGTGTGAGACAGGCCGAAGTGGTGATAGTATGCTCTCTTCATTCAGTGTTTGTCGGGAGCCCGGCTGCTGCATTTTGAACCGGCTGAAATTGAGCAATAGCAGACTCACTTACACAAGAAAACACTGAGTCACCATAAACGAAGGTCACAAGGAGTGAGGATGTCAAAGTTTGCGAGTTAGATATAAAAATAAACTACAACATCAACATCAGTTGTGATGCAATTCCTGGAAAGGATCCCAAGGGCGTTAGTTCTGAACAAGGCCCGCTGTCTGTCTGATCACTTCAGTTTGTGTACAGGTCAGAACAAGGACACGGACAAGAACCCTTCTCCTTTTAAACTCCCCCCTTCCTCCTATTTCTGTTTATTCCATGAGGCACAAGCATACATGCAGGTACAAGTATACTACATGTTCATCCATGTATATATGATGCAGTTTATTGTTTGCATGTAGTATGACCCACACAGTAATATTATCTTAATCACAATATGGCTGAGTGAAATATCCAAATCACAGGAAGTGCAATTTTTCATGAAAAGGTAAAACGTGAGACAAAACATAAACAAAGTATGATGGTGCTGCAGAGATGCCCCGGTCTAAAAATTGTATTTTCCAGATCTAAAAAACATGTTTGTTTTGTACAGTCACAGCGAAATAAATAAATAAATAAATAATAATAAAAAAAATGATTTTGACGGTAAAAGTGAAAATTATAATGCAAAAATTATCATTCCAACTAAAATTGTGAAGCATATTGCAATATATGTAATATTAATCATAATGTTTTTTTGTTTGTTTTTTTTAACCATAAAGTTCAGCTCTATGCCCAAATAATGCATGTTATACCACATAATGAAACATTGTTTTACCAAATGGGGTGAAAGCATGAGGATAGCTCTTGCAAATAACAAGAGGCAACTAAGTTTAAACAAGGTCAGAGTGCTAAATTTGGACTGTCAGTGAGCTGTGGTGTCAGTATGAAATGATTCTCGAATGATGAATGCTCTGTTGTTTGTAATACACACACAGAGCCTACGACTGCTCTACAAAACAATACATAAAAGCTGTGTTGAATCTTCAGAAATTAGCAAGTTCAGTTTTGCTTGTCTAGGTGTTTGGGTCGACAACATTATTAGAGTGCCATAGAGCAACAATAAACATAACCTACAGGTATTTGCACAGCTAACTTGATGATAGCTTGATGAACTAGCTTGATGATTCTTAGAGGTCCCATACAAGTCCCTGAAAATACTCCACTCTCTCCCAAGAGTTTAGGCAGAGGGGTTTATCTCAGCAGCTGATACCTGCTATCTGCATCAGCTTTACCAATAATATGCTATCTACCCACTTCAGTCAAACCAACATAACGGGTCCTTTTTAATGCCAAAACAGTTTATGAACTGCACTGTCGAGAGAAATAAACCTGCAGGCATGGTTTTGAATGAATTATCAGCAATATGTCTTTTTGTGCTTTTGCTTTGGTTTTTCACCAATTTGCAGTGCTGTCTGCTTGCAGCACACAAAATACACACCGCAGGGGCCACTTACCAGCCCAGCCATGCAAACAACAGGGTTATACCAACAATTTTAGTCAGTTTAAGATGACTGCAGCAGATGAAGTTACATGAATGGAGGGAACAAAGCATGAGTGGAATGCTGCTGAGAGCTTGAAGATTACCATTTGTCTCTTTGTCATTATAGAAGTAAAAAGAAAGAATACACTTACACACAAATAAGGATTTGGAAGCAGGTATGCAAAATGGGCACAAAATGTCCCGTCTGTTTCCTTTACGATTTTTCAAAACCTCAAGTTAACCTGAAATTACTTATATTTGATTTCATTTACCTTTTAATTTCAAGGGAAAAATCATAAGTATCATAAGTTTAGCAGTGTGTTTTTTTAATAAACACATACTAGTTACATTTTAAGTTTATAGTTTTCAGTAATCATATTGTCACTTAAGTTCCAAAACAGTCAGACATTGACAACCATCAACACTGTCTGCCCCAGTAAATAGTAGCAAGGCCACAAAGTTTTGTTTTCCCTGCCAACAGCTTGAAAAAAAAAAGAAAAGAAAACCACACTTCAACTATATCTGTTAAGTAGATGGATTAAAGTGTGTTTCCTGTATTTTAAGGTCAAAAGCTCAGGGAGTAATTTTGCTCATTTGCCATTAATCAGTAGAGAGCTGCAAATGACAGGCGAACCTGAGATCCTGGTGGAAACACACTCCAGGAGGTTAAGTAGTATGAAAGACTGACTGATAGCTAATGAAATTACAAGTGTGGAAATTAAGATGTTCTATTTATTAGTTCCATTTGTTAGTGTGACCAGTGCAACAAGCGTGAGCACCTACCGGCATTTCCACTGACTGCATACCGAGGTCACAAGGTGGTTTGAGGGCTTTCGGCCGGGTGGCATACCAGTAGGTGGTGATGGCCGCAAAGGCGCCCATGCCCATGAGCGCGTTGGTGGGCAAGCTGCGCACATACTGCCGAAAGTCATCCAGCTCGGGTATCCGCAGCTGTCTCAGGACTTCCTGAGCCTGCATGGTTTTCCTGCGCTGTTGATCGAGAAAGAAGGAAAGAGGAAACATTTACATGGATGAATGTTTTGGTGTGGTGCTGCACTTTGTCCTACACCTGCAATTGTAAAATCCATTTAAGCTCAGCTGTATCTCTGCAGAAGAAAGGAACTTCCTTCCTCCACAACTTTAGGTGACCAACCTTTCAGTTTAATGCTGCTCCAACAAAGTCGCTGTAGAATGGCATGACAGTGTGGGTCCTTGTATTATATCCATCATAAATCACTCTCTTACTTAACCATTCATTTTTCTGAGTCAGAGCAATGTTTTGTTTCAGGTTTAGTCCACCACATGCACAAAGACAGCCTTTCTCTCAGTGACAAATGACATTGTATTTAAAACATGTTGGAGACTGATCCCTCCTGCTTTGAATGCTAAAGGGAGAATATTGCTGTCATTTAGGGTTATACGGCATTTTTTATTTCGTGTTAAATGTTTACTCCATTTTGTTATTTTGAAAAATGTAATCATGGCAGTAAAGTTTGAGGTTTGCATGATTTTTGAGGGATTATTTTGTGGCGGAGACCTCCAGTTCTTCCTGTGGGTGTCGGGTGATTGGACAAGTGAGCCCTGACCCTCCCCAAAAGTAACTATTTCTGCACTTGTTCTGTACCATGTCAACCATCACTACAGTACCAAGCAGATGAGGCCATCAAGTGAGCTTTATTTGTAATTACAATATTTATGGCAGCATTTGAACAGCCCAATAAAGAGATGAATATACTTTGGAAAGTCAAATTTCATAATAGCAAAGAAAGATGCCGAGATTTGGCATTTTGTCTTTAACGGTTACATGACATGCATATGCAAAAACCTTTAGCCAAAATATGAATTTCTGAACAGTTGAGGATTCCTCTTTTCAAAACAGGTAAAGTGACCTGTCCAGGGTGTTTCACTGCCTTCCGCCCTATGTGTGCTGGGATAGGCTTCAGCAACCCCCCGCGACCCTTGTGAGGATAAGCGGTTTAGAAGATGAATGAATGAATGAAAACAGGTAAAGTCCAACAGTGCAGACACCACTAGAGACAATGGAAAGTAATGGGCAACCCACATGACTGAGACAAACTAATACAAAAAAAAAAAAAAAAGAAAAAAGAAAATCATCCCATGCCATTATCCTGATGTAACATTTCATATATCCAAGTCCTCATTAACCCTTTGAGCACAGGCTGAGTACCTCTGGCCTACCTTAGGGATGCACAGACCTGACTTTTTCCGTCCTGATACTGATTCCATTGAGAATAGCAAGAGTGCACGTGCACGCATGCACATACGCACACAACCTTTCCCTTTTACACACAGCATATCAACTCTCATCCATACAAAACAAACTGCAATCACACTGCTGATCTCTACAAGGCAAGCAAACACCAGTGAAATCCCACAGTCACTTCAACTCTCCCACACACTCATTTTAACCAAGCAGTAGTGACCATCTTTCACTTGCTGCGAAACTACCCTGACAGCAGTTATTTGTGCTTGGCCAACACACACCGTTGTGTCCCATCACTAAGAAGTAACGTTAACATCAGAAGTTGTAGAACCAAAACCAGTTGGTCCTGCCCTGTCAGGCTACACAGTTTAGCTGCAGGAGGCTAACGACAGACTAAGTGTATTTACCATGACATGAGAGTTGAGACAGGAACCTATTTCAAATAGTGCCTTGTATACTGTGTTATAACAAGACACAGCCTCACCTTAAGGCTCAACTCAAGGCCCTGTCCATTTTTTTTAATTACATACTCCGACATGGTAACATCATTCATAAACATAATGCCTCTTTGTTATACCTTTAAAACCCAGTCACCCACATCCAATTAACATAATCAAATACCGCTTCTCAGACACAAAGTGTTGAATATGTCAAGTCTTTATTACATCTTAAAAATAACCAATCTGAAATAGTCTCTACCGGCTCCTCCAAGCCCCTCCAAAAATCTAGTTTTAGATCTTGGTTTTCTGTCCCCCTAATCCAAGTTAGTGGCCAGGCAGAAACCTCAGGGTGATCTTGGACAGTGTCTTAACTTTTGACTAACAGGTATATACTGTAGAGCAGTCTTGGATCAAACAAGTGAGGCAAACATTAAAAAACAAACAAAAAAAAAACAGTTTATCATACATAAATTTAGTGAGGATTGTCCACGTTTTCCTCTCATGTCTCCAACTTGCTCAAGATACAGCAACTTGGATTTTATCTGGTGCCAAATGATGAGACAATGTAACACCAGTTTTGTACATCTGTCCATCAGTTACCAATTACTAATTTTTAGATTTTACTGGACATGTTTAAAGCATGGCTTTAAATATGGGAGACTGAGGCCAAGCCCCCCTGACTGTCCCTCCAGTCTTGACTGAAAAAACAGAAAAGGTGATTTTTCTTTGCAGTGAAGACCTTTAAACTGTGGCCAGTGTTGTGTGAGGAGAGGTTTGCTATTTCAGTATTGTCTTTAATGTTTAGAAAATTGTTTGCTTACAATTATTTTCGACCTTCCGCACACTTCCTTTCATCTTATTGCACATGTTCCCTCCTCTTCCTATCTCCCTTTGTGTACTTAAGTTGTTGATATTACACGTTCCTGTAAAGGTCTTTGTAAAACTGTGCTTTTAGATAAGTGTTGTATAAATGCAACTTATTATTATGAAGGTTAATGAACGACATGACAAAATTGCATTTCCACAAATGCTTGTGACAAGAGGAGGCTGTGTTTTCCGATTTCCACAGCTGTGCACTGTGCAGTGTAGTGGATGACAGAGGAAGGAAATATGACACTAAAGCTCTCCTCAGACAAGTCCTGATCACAAGTCTCCACGGATCATCAGAACATGACCAAAACTCCACGTCTCATTTTTGCGGGGAAGTCAGACTTCCTGTTTGGCATACTTCATGAATGAGATCACTGGAATCTCCCCTTTTGTGTGTTGAAGCTCCATTCTGTTAGCCGTCTGTGCAGAGGATTGATTGATTTGATGTTTAAATAGACACAGCATTGTTTTAATTATTTTCATGCAAAGGCCAAATGATACACAGGATCAAAGCCAGTCACTCCTGACACTGAATCATATTTTAACATAATTGGATGAGCCTATGGCAAGCAAGACAAATTTCAGCTCACCATACACG
The DNA here is from genome assembly GCF_902150065.1 of Myripristis murdjan. Taxonomy (NCBI): domain Eukaryota; kingdom Metazoa; phylum Chordata; class Actinopteri; order Holocentriformes; family Holocentridae; genus Myripristis; species Myripristis murdjan. The sequence continues at coordinate 18,882,662 of NC_043980.1, forward strand.
TTTCAGAATTAAATATACTGTGATAACCACTACATCTGTAATTTACATTCACACAGAAGTACAGTATTATTTTATGACTTGCATTCTTCTGACACCTCGCATAAACTACAACACAAAAATGTAGAGGGCTGTAAAACCCATCCAAGTGTTCTGTTATCACATATCATATTTGTCTTTCACCCCCTGTTATCAGACTCGGCAAATTTACCAACAAAGTGTTCAACTCATTTGACCTCTAGTAATGGAAGGGCTCAGCCATGTGGCTGAATAAGCAAGTGCACAACCACCAAAAAGCTGTAACAATTGACTTCTCACCTACTTCTATTATTAACACCAAGCCCATGACAAGCTGGCCTGGTGCCAACTGGGACAAAGTACTGCACAAAAGGTGCCAGTTTTCCTTCACCAACTTAGTTAGAGTATTGTAAACTGACAAGGGAAAAGCTCCTTACACTCGGTATTTTAATGTCAAGACAATGTAACAGTTATTGCCTTTAAAGTGGTTCCGCTGTGTGGGTTATATTTTGTAAAGAAAACACATGCAAACATCCAAACCCCCAGGTCAACTCTTTGCAAAATTTGCACAGAGTCTTGCATAAAGACCTCAGGTGTTACTGTTAGCTATTAGGGGAGCAAATGATGGCATGTCTACTTATACTGCAAGTTTGCTCTGGGCAAAGTGAATTACAAAATCAGTGGGGTTTAAATGAGATCTGCATAGACAATGAAGATATGGAGCCGAAAAAAAAATATACTTACATTGTCACACAATGTACACTTGCTGAGAGGTCGGGACTCAATCCAAAGAGTGAGGAGCTATGGGTTATCTTTGAGGCCCTTTGCTGCAGCACTTGCTTTTAGAAGGGGCTGAACTGACCTCTAATAGACCTCAGAGGTTCTTACAACTATGAATAGCAGAATCCCGCCCCCTCCAAACAGAAACACAGACTCTCCTAGGCTCCTATTGGAGCAAAATTCATGTAGCAGGTTCTTTTAAACCCACAAGATCAAAGTATTTTTTCACATTTGTAAACATCTTGTGTTATTGTCCTTATGTAAAAATCAAAAAGAAGGAAAAAATCTCACATAAGCTACTGTAAAGAGCAGCATGAAAATATGTGCATGACCTACAGCCAGCTATCAGTTAAAATATTGTGTGCATGTATGTAAACAAGTTCAAAAGTAACAGTTGATGGACATTTAAATTGAAATTATGAGGACAGGTTCAAATAAACTGAGTGCAGGGTGATTTGAGCATTTCTAGGAATGTTAATTCAAGGTTTAATAACCAATACCCTTATGATAAGCAGTCTGGGCACAATGTGTGCCATTCTTGTGTTGTTGAGCTTCCAAACCTTTGTGTTCACCACTGCTGAAACTAATGGAACAAAAACTGAGACACTAATCACAGGGAAGATTGTGTGGACAGCCTGATAGGTAGGTTTACAAAACTCATTCCCCTTTTCTGGCCCCTTCTGCTCCCATTCCAATATTTCCACTCTCCTTGAATATGTGCATAGATCACTGCTTGCATTTGCTGAAAACACAACAAAACACACACACATTCAAACAACACCCAGCTTGGAGTTCACCGTGAAAAATAATTCCAGTTAAGAGTAATGGAAAATATTGAAATAGGCCAAAACCATTCTTACAGCTTGAAACGTCAACTGAAAAAACTGGTATTAAACTCATGATACAAGAAGTACATCTGAAGGTAATACCAAAATGTTAACATTAATATCTAAAACATAAACCTGCTGTTACAAATTTCTTTCTTAAATAAGCTAAGAAAACAAAGATGTCCATGTAAGCATTTAATTATCACCTTAGCTTAGCGTGACTGTGATCAATTCCATCAATTTGTGACCTACTGTGCATATTCCAAACAAATGTGCATTTTATTGCGGGTACAAACAGAGATGTGTTTGAGTGTGCACGCATGAGTTTATGTCAGCTGGCCAAGAGCAGGGACATGCCATTGGCGTCACATGGTCAGCTGTGAGTAGTTGGAGGCAAAAGGTAGCCTCACAACCCTTCCCCCACCACCACTGCCACTCTCCATACTTGGCCTGGGAGGATGATAAACCAATGGCAGAGCTTGTCTGCCAGTCACCCCACTCGCCGACAAACAGAAGACACTGGAAAAAAGGGGGAGAGGGAAGGGAGGGCAGCTGATCTGTTTGACACATAACACATCAAGAACACCAGGCGGTCTAGCACAACAGAGGTCTGTCTGAACAAGTTTCAAACATCAGCTACCGGAAACCCACATGAGGAAGTGAGGGGAAAAAAAAAAAAAAGGAACGCTTTGTTGGGCAGACAGTGTGCTCCGAAACATCGTGTGCAATACTGCAACCGAGAGAAGAAAGTGCAGCAATTGTTACTTTAACAGTGCTTACATCACTTCTGATTAGACATCAAGTTGTTGCCATTTGAGTTTCAACAGAAAGCTTAAAACAACTTAGTCAGTGCAAGGGACTGGCAAGTATATTAGAAGAAAAAAATCTGAAAATCAGAGCATTGTGATATTATCCAGCCGATCTACAAGTTAAGCAGACCTTTATGAGATTATAGAGATTGTCTCAAAAGTCAGGACAGATCACTGAAAGCCCTCCGATCAGCTGAAGCTCATTATTACTGCCTCATCACTGGAGGATTAGTGCACACAAACTACTTAATCCAATCCTGACAAGGCAGTGGCTACTGAATCACAGGGAGCTTTCTCTGTGTCACTCCATCAGTCACGACACTATGACAGCCTGCATCATTCTTGCCGAGTCACTGGTTCATTCAAGTCCATGCTGCAACAGGCCATTCATTCCCTAGTGTAACTTTCTTGTCTTTACAGAATCCATCCTAACCCTAATCGAGAAAAACACGTCTTTTGTCTATGCTGAAAACAAATATCTAAACATCTAACTTAAAAAAAAAAAAAAAAAAAACATGTTCCTCAAGTCTGAACTTAGTTCCACAAATACTCAAATCAAAACTGATAGTATCTCTATCTGTTCTGAAAGTCTTCTGCTGCCTAAACCTCTAAAAACATGAAGAGGGTTGGGTGGGTCCAGCCACATAATAACTGACAAATATTGATTACGTGCTAAATTATCCTAAGGCAGTGCTAGGAATAGCCTTTTGCAGGCAAAACGGCCATTACAATATAATATTATAATGACACTCATATTTAATTAATCACTGAACTAGCAGATATAGTGTCTGTTGGCCCTGTTGAATACCTGCCAATGCAAAAATAGTACAAGATGCCCTGTGAGAGGTCATTTAAATAGATGGCTTGGTCAATGTAATTTTGAGTAAAAGCATTTACATGTTCTTACTAAAGGCAATTATACAAAACCAGACACATACTGTCTCGTTACACAATCTGTAAGAGTTTTAAAAGGCAAAAGATGATACCAGGCGATTTATCAAATTTTCTTTGTTAGGAGGGTGAATGAAAGAAGCTCTATGAGCAAGCAGGGAGAGACTGCAAGGGAAGTGAATGGGCCACTTGACTCGTCACAGTGAATGAATACTGAATGTGATAGGCTGGCAAGAAGTATCATGCCACCAAGGATGGGGTGAGGGGAAAGGCTGGTTATTGATGCATGGCTGCTGGATGGTGTTAGTTAATGCTTGAGCTCACGTAGCTGCAGCTTCCCCCTTTCACCCAATTTCTCCATTCACTGCATGATAGGGCTGAACATTTAATCAAAGTACAGTTGAATTGGTTATATCATCAAGTGCAATATCTCAATTGCAGAAGCTACTATTTTTTGGTAAAGATAAAACAGTTATAGATCAAGTATTGTGGTGCTACAGAGATGGCCTGACCTACAAATTGTATTTTTCAGACGTAAGAAGACGTCTTTGTTTGGTACAGATCTCAGCAAAAACATCACACCATCATCATTTCCATTGCTTTTTTAGTGAAAATGAAAATTATAATGCAAAAATGATCATACCTGCTAATCGCAGAATCTGTAAAACTGATCGCAATATGATTTCCTTTTTTTTCTATCATTCAACCCAACTGCATGACTCACCCCAACCTACCCTGACATTCACCCTGGCTTTGGAAACAATGGCTGACCTTGCACAAGACTGCAACACTCAAGTTTCTAGGTCTTCCTGTCCCTCAACAAAATCACACAGTATGGGTCACACGGGCACACAGAGATGAAATTGGTGGGGGAGGGGTGGAGTTTGAGATTTGTGAAATAGAGCAAAGGTCACCCATCAACATCCCCCAGTACAGCGTCAGGCCTGATGCTCCACAGGCACTCATGAAAGGACCGGACAATATGGACAAAATCAAATTATCACAGTATTTTTGACTGAATACCTTGATGACAATATTGTAGGGATCACTAACGGTGCTCTCACAAAATGTTTGCTCCAGAGATTTTTGATAAACAGTCATTAGTGATATGGATATGATAACCAAACAGGTTGAGGGAAATAACAGAACAAGTAGAACAGTGTAAGCCCAGAAAATCGTATCCCATAACTTTTATGAAGGCTTTAAAACTAGGAAATGACAACACATATGCCGTATCATGATATGATAATCTCCAAAATCCCAGATCATATCTAGCATCATATTCAATCCAATGTACATAGCGATACTATGTTGATCTCACAGCATCTGTATAGTATCGATAGTTTAGTATCTCATGGATCATATATTGTCCATCACTGAGGCTGAAACCACTGCAAATGCAACAATTGAGACAACAGTGAGAATCATCTGCTCATGAAACTTTATATTCCACTGAAGTGAGCAAGAATTCAATCTGAGAGCCACACACTAATGAATATCATGTGTGATGTAGTGTCCATTTCTGATTAAATAAGAAGCAACAGACTGATTCACAGTCCGGTTTGTTGAAATCTCCGCTATCCCAAAACAACCTGCCTGTGGTTACATTTTGCAGTTTCAGTATGATTTATTCAAACCAAGGTCTGAAGAATCCAAAATAAATAAATAAAAAATAAAATAAATCATCAAAAAGTAGAAGTAGCAGATTTTTCTCACATTGCCAGTGGAAAAAGTGGTCAGGCTCACACTGCCATTGAGATTCTCTTTATGATTCATGAAGCTCATCCATATTGTGCATGCAAGTATTCTGATCTAGAGACAGGACAGGCAATTATTCAATAGTACTGACTTCAGTAAAATCATATTCTGGTGAAATAATGAGTTATTGTGTTAAATTAATGATAAAGAGTACATGCTGGCAAAAATCTCCCATGAAATGTCATGTGAAAAGAATAAGTAATATTCAAATGTTTTGAATTTTAACATAATAAATATTACCATGCAGTTCAATGCTTAATATAATTTTGATTGTTCAGCATGTGATTTGAAGACGATCATTATACATCACTAACACTTTTTATGATCATCATGAAATTAAATTAGTATTACTCAACCCCAATCCAGAGGGAGAACAGGAGAGTAGAAAGAAAAGAAATGCAGCTGTGAGATACCCAACAGCTGTTTTCAGGCCAAATGTGAACATACATAGATACAATTTCATAAAATCTGCCACCTGAAAGCAGATGTCAGAAATAATGTCAAACTGTCAGCAGTAACTGTCAGCTGCTGTTGCTTTGCAAATAAGCACACCCATTTTCATATAACATCTGATCCTTGTTTTACTGGTACAACCGAGTAATAAAGTGTAGGGGGAAATGTCTGTAGTTTAATTTGATGATAGGACGGGTCATGCATAAGGACTGCGAGCCGCCCTTGTGTACATTCTACATTACATGCCAAGGATCACTGAGCAATCAAAAGACATTTGTCTCCAAAACTGCAATGGAAGACAATTTTATCATGCATCCAGATGAAAACCTGCCTTTGGCCTCACTACAGGTCAAGGTGAAATGAGGCACAAACGGTGATCAAACAGGTTCCCGCACTACCTAAACCCTTTAGGACATTTGGCTGCAGTCTGAGGGCACTTTCAGCCATGCCATATGAATAGTGACAGAATAACCTAAAAAGTACCTCTGAAATCTCTCCAAGATACCATCAAACTCAAAGGAGCATGAAGCAGGCCTGCACAGCTGGCTGAATGAGCTTAAGTAAAGAATGGTCTGAATCACAGGACCAGCTTGGTATCATCACACCCTGCTGCTGTGGATTGTTGTTTTTTTTGTTTTGTTTTGTTTTGTTTTTTTTCAAATATACATTTCCAGGGAGTTCAACAAGAAAACAAAAAGGGAAAGAGCCACATTCAAAGCAATGTTTTACTGCAGGACATGACAGTTTGTGGCTGCTTTGGAAACTGAGACTAACTTGAGCTCATGTGATTTTACTTGTTTCCTGCTCTGTTCATATTGCTTACTGACAGAGAAGCAACATTTCCTCTATATGGGGTGCAACCTGAACAGTCCTGCAATATCTTTGACAGCACATTCAGTACAGCAGAACGGCACATTCTTGTATTAATATCAGCCCGTGGCATATTTATTACTGTGTATGACAGTTTTGGGGAAAAAATATTGGTGCCACTGAATTATGTGATGGAACAAGCAACTAATTTGTCTGTGACACCTGTGCTATTTCCAGGTTAAGTTACTTAAAAGCCATTCATTTAAAAGTGCCACATTATCTCATTTCCAAATCCTGCACAGAGCCGATTTCCTGCTTGCATGGCCCCAGGTCAGAGCCACAGTTGACTGGGAATTGTAGCGTAAAAAAACACTAGCTTACTTGATCTGCCTACTCGTAACCTCCAGGACAGTCAGGCAGTCTGTGGCCCCTTATTGTTTTCTCAAATGACCTAAACTGGACAGAGTCTATCTTGACCTGCAAAACCACAAGGTGTTCCTTTATCGTCTTTATGTTTCATCTGATGAAAAACGTCATGGTACTAAGGAACTAATAAGTGGAATAAACACATGACTGAGGCTACACAGTAATTATCATCACATGTTTGCAACATAGCTGCGGATATGCATGATGGATGTGACTTAACAGACAAAAAGAGGAACAATTGCAAAGGAAGGAAAATACATATGCTATTTACTTATTTATTTAACAAGCAGATGGAAGACATATTCCAAATTCAAATGCAGCCAATATATAATAAGATACTTCTGCTGACAATCACTAAAACAGCTGAGTGGTAGCTGAATAGAAAAAATTAAAAAATGTCTATTCAGGTGCAACATGAACACCACTAATTGGGGAAAACTTAACATTACCAAAGACAGAGAAAGGGTTACCTTGTCTCAAATGATGTTGTGGAAAAGTGGGGCAGCCAAACACATAACACTCCAGACACACATTCCACAGATTCCTGTTATGGGATGTTTGCTATAAAACTGCTCCACCACTGGTTTCCTCCTGCACCACCGCCCAGCACCGAGCCCACCTCTGAGCATCACTCATCCGCAAAAGATAGAAAACTGTATTTGAGCAAACGAACGATTAATACTATATCCTCCTCATATAAACCATCAGTGAGACATTATGGCAACAAATAAGCACCATCAACATCAAACACCCCAATGCAGCCACTGATAAAGACACCTGCCACCCAGTTTCATTGAAGGTTTGCACTAAGGGCCCCAGCTTGAGGGTTTTTCCCAATCTGTCTCTGCTGTGAATAAGTTTCACGGGTCATGGTTGTTGAACTGCTGCATTATATTATATTAAATTCTCCTGCACTGGAGGCATCAACAGTGAAAGCAAACTATTCATCCACATTTTGCTGGAGATCCTCTGCAAAAACCCTCAGCGAGTCCTTTGGGTCTCTGAACCACTTTTTTTTTTTTTTTTTTTTTTTACAACTATTCCACTAGTAACCACACAGAGAGATAGCCTTGAGATGGCATGGCCAAGGAGGATTTATTATATGGCGGGATGCCACGACATGCACTTGACAATGGTTGCATTGTTTCCTTTTAAACTCGTTACAATATCATCTTATTAAGTGACAATGGCGTCTCCGTGGCCCCTTTAGACTTGATAGAAAGTGGGCATCATGCAGCGGGGGGAAAAAAAGTTTGAAAACAAACTAAGATTTCACACAATCTCTGCTTTCACCTCTGATGCTACAAGGCTCTCGCCTTCTTGTTGAAGAGGAGCTTCACAAACTGGCAGCCGGTAGTCTTTTTCAGTGATCGTAACTGAATGGTCGACATACTGTAACGTTATGTGTTGACCCGGTCGATATCAACATTACGAGGTGAAAGCGGATGAAGAAAGCCCGTTTAATACACAACAAGGCTTGGATCATCTGCGTTTAGGCAGCAATGCGAAAAACAGTTGTTTTTGTGGTGCACAGCAACGCATCCTGTTTCTCAAAGAACCCAGTAAACACGATACGGTCAACATGAATGTAGACTTAAATATATTACTGTCAGTAAAGCGGCAAATTCATCCACAAACCTGAGTCCGGCAAATCCGAGGATTTCACAAGAGTCTTCAAGAAACAGGAGAGCAGCAGAGAGCAGTCTAAATTGTTTTCAGCTGGTAGATCACTTAGCCAATCAGGGGCGGTCTTACATGTTCTTTCCCCTAAAGTTTGAGGGGCGTGCTGCCATTGGTCAATAATTTGGGCAGTCATAGTAGGTTGAGCAACTTTACAAATAGTCAACGTTTTGTAATAAACGGATATTACAGACTTTTGGCAAAACGTCACCCGTCATTAAGGTGCTGATTATTCCAACTCAGAGTTGACTAATCTTTTCTCTTCTAATTTATCTCCTGATTTAAGACTATACTCTAGATTACTTTTTTGAGTAATCCATGCTTTTGTCTGGGAGAATATCATAGCAATTTGGGCAATTAACATATAAGGCGGTTCATGTGCAAAACTACAGAGCATCCCAATTTAATCTAAAGATACTGGGCTGTATCTAGTCCTGTGCAACATTCGTACATCTGTGTCACTGGTATTCATTGTGCCCTATGTTCCTTTCTATCTCACTTATGGTATCACTAGATTATTTATTTAACATTCCGATATAGGGATTTAGAATATGATGCTGGTTCTCCACAATGAGTTTAATGTGACCTTATCCTACTTTATAGTGTTTTTTATTTATTTATTTATTTATTTATTTATTTATGTATTCTTTTTTATATGATATAGGCCTGCAGTCCTACCTGCAGAAAGTTCTGGTGTGATATTGAAACACGGCATTCTTCTAATTCTGTATAGTATAATATTGCTAAAGATTTTCCACTCAGAGGCTTTACTGGGTTACCTCTTAGGATCAAATTTGTACTTTCTTTAAAACTAGAAAGGATTATGGACAAACCTAATACTTAACAATTTAAATTCTAACAAAAAAGTAACATGGATCAACATGATCTGTAGTGTAGGCTATGTGACCGTGGCAGTCAGGGCAAAGTTTATAGAGGCTTTTATTTTGTTGGTAGCCTATGTTACTTTTCATCTGTGTATCACTGTAATATTATTTGAAGGACCTTGTCTTTTGAGGCCTGCTCTTACAATATATAGTTCTGCTGTGATGTTTGCGTGGCGTCATTTATCAGTATAGGATTATAGCGCCTTTCAAATGGGTCTGTAGAAGCTGAATCATATGTGGTTTCCTCGCAATAGGCTTAGTCTCAGTTTAGACCACTGTGCTTTCCACAGACTGAATGGGGACCGTGTGAACTGCTGCCGTTCAGGCTGAGGGTGGCGCACCAAGCCAAAGGATTGTGTTGTGGACCCGCAGAGGTCACCACGGGTCAGAGCGCAGCGCCTGACAACAGTCATACTGGTGGCTTGGTGTCCCAGATTAGACTGACGGTAGGTTTGTCTGTAGTCTCTATAGTTTTACATTTCCCGATAACTTTTAGATGGCTTGTGTAAAAATATAAAAATATAAAAGTTTAGGTCCCTCTAAAGTAAGTAGAAGTATCATAAAATCAGAAGAGATTTATGCAAAGGCATATACCCTAAAAACATCAAAATCATTATAAACTTACATACGCATATCATAACAGTATCATAGAAACACTAATAATTTTTCGTAAGGGATTACCCTTAGGATTTAAAACTGGTTAATGATACAGAGGAAGGTGATGCAGACATGCATAATTAACTGGACACAAGATGCAGGACGTGCAGGATCTTTGCAATATAGCTGATATGCATTTTGAATATGCATGACATTGTATTCATGCCATAACTGATTTTTTTTGTTTTTGTTTTTTGTTTTTTTTAATATAATACACTGGAAACTTTTACAAAAAAGAACGATCTTTTAATAAACCAGACACATCAGTGCAATCAAGTCACTCTTGTGCTGAGTGTCAGTGTGCAGCAGTATGGACTGAAGGCTGAATAGCGCCTATTAAGCAAAAAGACGAACTGAAATCCTAATTATTTCGACCAGGCAGGCCAGTTTGTGTTTTCTCTGGAGCCCCGGGGCAGCAGCAGCCAACTAGAGTAGTTCAACGAGGAACAGTTCATCAGATTCAAAATAAAAAAACCCTAAAACGAAAAACCCCTCCCGAAGTACAAGTCCGTGGGGTCTGTGGTACTAAGTAGTTATCATTTAATTGTTATAATACATTTATTTTATTTTATTTATTCAGTATACTTGTTTATTTAGTCCTATCCTATCGCAATAAATATCGTACAGAACCTCATAGTTGTGATGCTGTGGTTTGTGCATATCAGTTTCAAATTCAAATAGGATTCCTGCCGTTACTTTATCAGGAGCCCGACTCCAATGAGAAAATGAAAAAAAGTAGAAAACATTGTATTTTCAGAGTTCATATAATCTATATTGGTAAATGATGGTGATTCATCCTTTCGTTCTATTTATGACACAACATTCATTTGGTCATCAGGTTGCGAGTCCAGCAGTGGCCCTAATGTTATGAAAACCTCCACATCAAAAAGTGACAGGAAACGAAAATACAGTCCACAAAAATGGCCTCAACATAAGAAAAATCCATTCGCAAAATTACAGTATTAAATAATACGTAGATGTTACTAATCTGAAAAGTCATTACAGATGTCACAAATATCTTATTTGTATCGTCAAAGGAGCAACATCCTAAAGGCCCATGTGAGCATTTTTGGATCATGGCACCTCAAAGGTCATAGAGGTTCCTCTAAAGAACCCGCTGTTTTTATAGTGCAGTAAAATATGTGGGAACGCACTGAACAAAAGCTCCATAAGTATGACACAGATAACCCAAATATTCTCGTTATTTGGGTCTGTGGACATAATACCCTACCAAACATTAAACTTATATTTAGTAAAACAGCACTCGCTTGTCAGTGCGTATGCTATCAAAAAAGGTGTTACAGATTTGAAGGCCGAAATACGATTTTCAAATCAAAGCAGCCCATAATAATAATTATGAAGGAGAATCTTGACGCGTCGTTTGGCTTCACTGACTGACGGAATACTTGGCGTTTACAACATCCGTTAACAAAAAGGAACAGTATATAATTTAATGAAAAGCAACAGCAGAGGGGTCTCTCCATATTTCAAAGGACAAATACATAAAAAAGTGTTAAAACTGCACAGACAAGTAATTGGATTTTATGCCCCCGTCCCGCTAGCTCGCGCTTTTCTCTCCATGGTGCTCTAAAAACTCTCCAAACGCTTCAGATGTCTTGTGAGCCTTTCTTTTTCAATCTCCGCTGCTTTTTATTCTTCGACATTGCTCACAGGATCAAATATATCAAAACACAGTGAAACTTTCAAGATTAAATCGTTCTCAAAGGGAAAAAAGCATCGGAGCAAACTGTTGTGGCGCATGAGACCAGTTTGAATCTGTGAGAAGGAGCGCACACAATAAACCTGTTGTTAACCTTGCTGTGAAAATATGTTTGAAGAAAACAGCCAATTGTTGTATGAAATGTATTCAAGTATAAAATAATGCCCTTTGTTGAGGGGAAAAAAACTTGAGCAATGTGAGGGTACAAAAGTCCCCTGTGGCATTTACCAGCAGCCTTTGTGCAGTTTGCGCTTTGGCGTCTCCACTTGGCGCATTACCCAGGCCCCTTTAAACGCGATTGTTTCTTTCTTTCTAATGACATTTACCGGATCAAAACATGCTGTTAATTCGATCAGAAAGCTTCACCCTTCATAACAATGGCAGTATAATTTCTCCCAAAGTTTGTTAAGTTGACCGAAATTAGGCAAATGAATAGGGGTCTCCAGGCTACCCATCTTGCAGGTGACGGGGAATAATGCGCGTTCACACCAGCTGCATTCTTCTTTATTTCTCCCTTTCTTTCACAGCATTATTAAAATTTAGGCCAATGAAACTATTCATTCGACTGAATAGACATTTTCTTATAGGATAATAGGATACAAATTGAGCCTCTCCAAAGAGTCTCCAGTGGTGGGTAACCCTCGTGTGCCAGAGGCTGCTGGAGACGCTGGCCTTGACGCAGACGACGCTCGTGTGCCAGGGCTAATCACACACCTGCCGAGGACTCAAACAAAATAAAGAATGTAAACAAAAAGCTTGCCATCTCTCATAAAAGATGAACGTGTCACCAAGTCGTGTGAGAAACGCCGAGAACAAACGGGGGGACTCCGTCTCCAAAAGATCTCCCCTGAACTTGGCGGAACAGCCTATTAAAGGCTTACTTAATTACTCTAATGACACTGGACAGGCCTTAAAACTCGGACTGGGCTTGGATGAGAGTTAAGATCGCTCGCTGGGATTTGTAAACAGGCGATCGTGTGAGAAACGCGAGTTGGAAGAAAGAGGGTTTCTTTTTTCGCCGGCTTTGTTTTCAGTGCGCACAGTGCGCCCCACCGGATCAGGCAAACCCAACGCCCAGTTCTTATTTCCCGCCTGGGTTGTTACTATGCAAATAATATTCCAAAAGTAATCACGTGTCTTTTGAACAGCCACGTGGATTAACAAAGCAGGTTTGCCCCCCTGCTAGCCCATGGCTTTAGATTTTTTTACTATTTCTTTAACTGATCCTAAACGCACACATTTACCCAAAGCATGGCTCTAATCCCATGGAATAATTTACACCATGAATGCCAGAGTCCCTTGGATGATTCCTTTATAAGGACCAGCGTTCGCCTCAAATCTTAGTCAGCCTCATCACCTACCAGAGAACACATCTCTCTAACTCCCTACTAAGTTGATTTAATAAGAAGTTCATCGGAAATTCGTCGATGGCATCTAAAATGAAGGATCGGAAGGTATGCGCTCCCTGTGCGCTCCGCACTGTGAGGACAGAAATATTTTGGCAACAACTTTTTTTTTTCTTTTTTTGGGGGTTACTAATTGGAATTGTGTGCTTCAGCTCTTTTTTTTTACCACATTGCTGTTTACCTACTACTTGGAGAAAATTTTTTGAGAGCAAAGGAGAAATCCGTCAGGCACCAGGCCAGTGCCACGCGCCCTAGGGTATCCACGGCGCGCGCCTAGTGTAAAACTGAGCATAGAAATCTAATGATATCTGGCACCACTAATGTCACTGATGGCGTTGTAAATAGTTATTATATGCTGACAATTGTTAAAACATGCCTTGTCCATTTGCACAGATGCTTCTGAACGATCAAGACTGCCCAGAGCGCAAACAGCGTGCACTGAAGCTGTGCGCTCTGACCGCACCATAGCGCACAGAGCACAGCGTTCAACAGTAGCAATACTTCTCAGCATCCAGTTGCCAAAATATTTCTCCTTTGCATATTTTTTTCTTTCTTCCTATTTATTGGATAATGAACTAACTAGAAATTGTATTTACCGCTCTGCCTTTTTTGTTTACAGAGAACTCCAATCTCCCACAAAGTAATTGAGAAACGCAGACGTGATCGCATTAATCGCTGCCTGAACGAGCTAGGAAAAACAGTCCCCATGGCACTCGCCAAACAGGTATTGTGACAGCCTAATTTAATATTTATTTTAGAAATATATTATTTATCGGCTTATGTATATATATATATATATATATTTACATAGATCAGTTTAGATCAGTTACAGCACATTTTAAAATGTCTGTCGTAATAGTTGTTATTTGCAGTCAAACATCATTAAAAATGTCTTTCATTTATTTATTCATTTTTTTATGCTAGAACTCGGGAAAACTCGAGAAGGCTGAAATCTTGGAGATGACAGTTCAGTACCTGCGAGCGCTCCACTCAGCTGATTTCCCTCGAGGGAGAGAAAAAGGCAAGTATCTCCAACGCTGTTGTACTTTACGCATTGCTACGCCACCCGGCGTGGAGTTCTGTCAACAGAAATGTTATCAGTAAAGTTGACTGGGAACTAATCAGTGGCATTCGCGTGTCACTCTAACATTAAAATAATCCTGAATTTCTGTTTGAGACAAGCCCAACTTCACACAAGGGAGGAAATCACTCCAGGGACTCAATGTCGCGTCACATTGAGGCGTTTATCTGTAAGTTAATATGATGGCTAATTTGTGATCGATTCCTGTTTTGATTCATCCTATAGGTGAGCTGCTGGCTGAGTTCGCAAACTACTTCCACTACGGATACCACGAGTGTATGAAGAACCTGGTACACTATCTCACCACAGAGGACAGGGCTGAAACCAAAGACATCAAATACGCACGGATCCTTGCGTTCCTCCAGTCCAAGTCCCGCGTGGTCACCGAGCCCGTGTTTGGCTCTGTGGGCTCAATGCCAGAGCCGGCGGAGTACCTCGGCCAACTGCACTCATCCCCCGAGCACCAAAGTCACAGTCCCGCTGACTCCGTCTACCAGCAGAGTCCGCCGGGACATTTCTCCTGGCACAGTTCAGCCCGCAGCCCGACCATCACTTACCCAACAGTGCCCCTTTCCGCTCCCCCACAACAACACGGTGGATACTTATCACCGGTGCAGGGACTCGACCACCACTATTTCAACTTTATTGGTCACACACATGCAAACGCGTTTAGTTTGCACAGTGCGCAACATGCCATGTAAATAGTTTCATTCTGTTTTGTTGTTGTTTTTATTTATATGTTGCGAGTGATGGAAATAGATACAGGTTGTGAATGTAATAAATATATCTGACTGGAATTTGCTTTGTTTGTCATCTTTTACGTTTAACGTGAATGATTCTTGTCTAAAGCGCAACAAGCTCAGAGTCCGAAATCGTGAGAAATTATAAGCAAACAAAAATAGGTGGAGGGGTCAGGGTCTCGGTAATCTTGGAATAATCCCGCAACCTCAGCCGTGATGTACGGATGAAATGCAGAGAAAATAAATAAATAAGAGCGGAGAAGAGAAAAAAAGAATATTTTCACGGGATATGATTCATCTGGGTGCAGGTGTCTGATGTTAAAAGATACTGCAAGTTGTCAGCCTGTAGCGCACCGAATCGGAGTCAGCATCAGCATAAAAAAAAAAATGCAAAAATACAAAATACAAAATAATCATATACACGAGTTACTTTATAATCACTAATCCAAACATAGGTTAACAGCAATATTTTATCAAAAATATTTGTCTTCAGAGAAAAGGTGAAAATGTGGACTTAAAATGTGATACCTATGATGACACTGGTAGCTTATCAAGGGATTTCCTGTTAACCAGGAACATGTCAGAGGCTGATGTCCTCACTATTACTGATAGAGCAGAGATGAAAAGCTATAAAATAAGATGCATAAATGACTATTCTCTTGAATGTTTAAATTAGTGAAAGTTGCAGAGGAGTAAATTTGAGTTGGGTCACAAGGAGGACGAGATTTTGTTCTATATGTTATCCTCAATGCAAGGTCTGAGGTAAGTATAAAGAAAATGAGTTACCAAATAGTGCACACATCTTTTCTTTGCTTTTGTTGTCATATAATAAATGAACAGAAACACAAGTATGGCATAAAACAAACAAACATAAGTTATCTTTCATGAAGCAATGGGCTTGTAAGGCAGACCCAGCTCAAGATTCAATGAAAGCTCGAGGAGGCTCACTATTTTGTTGGACACTTCCACCTATATTTAAATAGGATGCAAATAACAAAATGTATTCCAGTCCCGTCCAGGGAGAGCATCTCTTTAGGCAGTGGTTAATCTGTGTGTCTCCAGAGCAGGGGGAAGCAGGGTGTACCAGGGGGCACCCATGAGCGCTGTTTCCCACAGGGACACCCCTCTGCCGACTTAAACAAACCTGTAGTTAAACAGCCTGTTGATTTAACCTTAACTCCAGCTTGCTTAAAATTAAAAACTGGGTCAGTTCATTCTACTTGGCATTACTTGCTTATTTTTTCTTAACAGGGAACAAGTGTCAATAAACACCTTGTAAAGACATTATCGAGTCAGATGACACATTTTGATACTGGAGGAAATATAATTAAATGTCATGTGCAACTTGTAATATTGGACAGAAAGTTGTTTTTCTCCAGGTTTTTAATGGTAACCAGTGATAAATTCAAGAGTGGGAAACAGTTGTCCACTCTAAACTTTTGCCAATTGTTGCCATTTCCATATATTTAGGGAAATGAGGTGGACTATTCATCACTATGGACAGGATTAAAGAGGGAGGTTGTGCAGGGAAGAGAGCCACCCGGGTTAAAAGTTGGCCCTTATTTACATACAATTTCACTATCTCTCAGTCAAGCATTGCACCCACATCCATGGAGTAACATTGCTTTTCTGTGGGTAATTTTATCAACAGTAGATACAATCCATGAGCTTTAGATATTAAAAATCACTCATTTTGTGCTTTTAAGTGCTGGTTCAATTTAACCGCCTTGCTCTCTCACTTTGCGGAAGAAATCTGACAATCCTTTCAACTGACCTCATGCCATACTGGGTCAAAAGAAATCACTTTGATCAAGAGGGAATTGTTTTTGCCAAGCTTGTGTCTGCCATATGCAATCACTGTATCTCAAGCACTGCACTAATCTCCCTCCCGCTGCCCCTGTTCCTTCTCTCTTCCTTTAAGTAAGTTGTATAGTTTTGGGTTCCATGGAAGCACCAAAAAAGAAGAGGTAAAAAAAAGAAGGGGTGGTAAAAAGGACAGGGTGAAACTTCTTGCTTTTTTCTTAAACCAAGAAGCCCTATTGAGATGCATCTGAAAGGGAAACAATCTCTGAGTCCTTGGGCTTCATCCTTGAGTGATTGCGAAGAAAAATAATCAACACCATGAAATCAAAGTTTCTCTGTGAGAGAAACGCCCCCCAAAAAATGTTTCTTCCTGGCTTAATTTAAAGCTAAAATTGAGTTTATAAGTATCTGTCAAGTTATGTCATCATACCTGCGTATCCTATTTAAACACACACAGACACAGAGACTAAGGTGTCTTTCCGGTGCCCTTGTATCTGTGTATGTATGGACAGATAGATAGATAAATAGATGGAAGAATTGTTTATGGATGAACGGATAGATGATGGATGCATGGATAAACCCACATTAATCGCCTGGATGGTTGGATAAACCCACATTAACCAGCCCCTGACCAAAAGACAAGCAACAAGAGAGCAAAAGAAAGAGACGAAAGACAGTGCCCACGCAGATGGAAAAGTGACAATACGATAAAGGAGAGGGGCTTTGAAGCAATACTTGGATCCTTACAGCCCCAATATTGGTTTAAATCCTGACTCTAAGCAGAAAGTTTAGCAGAGAAAAAAGACTCATGTTCAGCCAGATGAGAAAGATTTAGCCACAGCACATCACATGAATAATAATAAATTGAGCAAGGGAAAAAGGACTCCAAACCATTTATTGTCATGTAAACTGAGCCTCAATGGCAAAGCTCCACTTTGAGAATGTTTATCTTTCACATTAATATCACACACTGAACATTAACAATCCACCCTTTCAAAAATCATTCTTCACTGAATGGTCAAAGCAAAGCATATAATCACACTTGGAATTTATAGTTTTATATTTGATGCGTTCGACAATATACAAGTTTAAATGGAAAAACAGCAACGTTTACATAGGAGAAATATAATTATTATTTTAATCATGATTGGCATTTTTGGTGTTGTATTTAACAAAATGCATTTGCAATGCTCAGCGCAACTTTCTTTTTTACAGTGTAAAGTCATACTGTGTTTATTTACTATGATTTCATTTTTAAAGGACAAGTTTATGAAAAAGCAAGAAGAATAAGTAAATTGTCAGCTAAGGCACATTTGGTGAGAAAAATAATATGGACACACAGTACAATGTCAAGTGCACCTTTGTTTATGTGTTATAATGGGAATATACTGAAAGGATGGTGGAAAACAGTTTTGGTAAAATGATTACATCAGTGAAAGAAAAATATCTCCCACATCACAAGATTTTCTCCTGTAATGTTATATATTACTTTTCCTTTCCTGAGAATGATAAACTAATATTTTAACAAACATTTGAGGATGTTTCCTCTGTTTAACATTTAAAGCTTGTGCTATACAATGTGATGTTTTTCGTCATGTGGCGGGACATGGCCTCCTACTTCAATGAATCCAACTTCACATGCATAATGTAAGGTTTTTGTGTGTGTTTTCCTGTGCACATGCGTGTGCGTGCATGTGTGAGTGTGTTTCCATGCACATACATGGCCTAAACAAGGACTTGCTTATCCCCTTTATGCTATTTGGAAGTCGCTGCTCTGATCTTCCCGCCCTTTACCAGCACCAAAGTCAGGGAGACGGTTAGCTAAGCTTCTGAGAGTACAACAGCAAATCTTGGCCCCTTTTCCATGGGCGTACTGTGTATGTGTGGGTAAGTCCATGTGCATGCATGGAAGTGTTTGTGTGTGTGTGTGTGTGTGTGTGTGTGTGTGTGTGTGTGTGAGGGAATGGGGGGTACAGTCGTTGGGGAAACACATGAGCTTGGGAGGGAAGCCAAAGCAGTACACAAGCTGTGAGAAATCCAACAGTCAGTCCTCGTTGGTAATCAAAGTGCTCCAATGGCATCGGATCTCCGCCGGCTCACCTCAGGATGGTTGTCTGATCTACAGCATGAAAAGACAGAGACAGGGAGCAAGAGAGGGGTGGGGGCGTAGGGGTGGGGTCCCAATGAGAGCGAGAAAGAGAGAGGGAGGCAGAGAGTGAGAGAAACAGAGCGAGGGAGTAAGAAAAGGGGGGAAAGGGAAGGAGATCATTCCCACAACAGATACCACTATCTCACAGGGTTTAAAGGGCCCCCTTTCTGTATACCCTCTCCACAGCCCCCCTCCCTTCACCAATAATGCCAAAACTTGGCAGCCAACCCAGCACATGAGCAACAGTTTCCCATCAGAGAGAGGCAGCCATCCTACTGCCTTGGCATCAGTGATGTCTGAAGAATGACGGGCGCTGTAAGAAGAGAGCAGACATGAATGGAGTCTGCAAAAAATCTTAAAGGAAAAAACAAACCATATCACTGCCTTTTCACTGCCTGGGAATGTAATTCTTGTGAGAACACAACACTGTACTGACACGACTCATAGTATACCCTAGCTATGTGACACGAGGTGAAAATGTTTTGAAAAACGTTAATACAGTGACAAATGTGTGACAAGTGTTTTGCAAAGATAATGCAAAGAGAAAAGGGAAAACTATTTTCTGTTAAGACTAATACAGAAAAGACAAATTCACAGTAATTTAGTAGATGGATGTTTTTGTGATAAACTGATGTTAGGTCAAGCATATCAGCTATGAAGTTTAGACTGCTAAGTTGTTGAGCTAGGATTCGCATAGTCCTCCCCGCCCCCTGCCAAGGGATGAGGGCTTTACCTTTTTGCAGTTGGCACGACCCACTATGTGCTCACCAGCAATCCAACCCCAGTGCCACCAGATTATGCAAATCCATGGAGATGTCCTATTCAACACTACCTCTATTTAGAGCAGCGACCAAGATATTTGAGCCAAAAAATGAATAGAGTGATAAAAGAGGCAGTGTTATAAAGGAGGGAAAGTAGAGGAGGGTCAAAGCCATCTCTGATATAAATGAAAAAATAATGAATACTGTAAAGAATATCCCACTGTGGCCATGCATTGCAGCCATGCCCTCTGTTTCTTGTTCTTTGCCTTCTTCTGTAGTTTTATAGAGTGTACAGTATGGGAAACATGGAGCCAGAGAGGCGGCGACAGCATGGGAACACCCCAACAAAGCGTGCAATAATACACCATAGAAAGAAAGTTGGAGAAACAAAACAAAAAAAAAAACCAAACCAAACCAAACCAAACCAAACCAAACCAAACAAAACAAAACAAAACAACCAAAAAAAAACAAAAAAAAAACCCAAAAACAAAACCCATAAACAAAGTTGCAACAAACTCTTTGTTATTCATGGGAAAAAAAGAGCGAGCTTGTTAACTTGCACAATTAAGGCATCATTTGCCAAGAGAAAGTGCAGGTCTCTGTTTGCCATTGTTTTTGGGGACAAAAGGTTGAAAAAGCGAGTGTTAGATTGGTCCTGTGCGCATCATGAGGGTGGATTTGGTTATCTTGTGTGCCACAACAAGGGGCACTTTTGTCACGAGCACAGACAGTGTGACATCGGAAAGTGCTCAAGATAAATCAGGTAATTTTGCATGGTAGTTAGACAAAGAGCACTATACATTCCAGTTCCTGTGTGTGATTATAAAAGGGGTACGTGGCGAGGGGAGACAAACAAAATACCATGTGAGTAATTTCACGAGACGTTTCCAATAGAATGGCATAATTTATGATTTAAGGCTTTTTTTTGTTATAGACTAATAGCATTAAGTTTGACAACATTAATAAATTATTCATCTTTTCAAGAAGAAGTTAAACTGAGAGCACCCCAAGAGTGATTTTTTGCTGATATTGCTCTCATTCCTGAAGGGAAGACAACAACAACAACAACAACAACAAAAAGGACAGAAATACAAGACAAAAGCAATGCACAGTATGAGCCGGTGCTAGCAGCATTAATCTTAGAAGTAACAAAAATGTCTTGGTGTGAATGTTTTTGTGGCAATATTTTGTTGTTCTTGGGATGCCAAGAATGCAAAGGATTATGTAATGTGGCTAGTGGAGGTTATGCTTTTAATTTTCTTCACTCATTTTTGATGACCGTTCTGCTCTCAATAGAGTGTACAACAAGTGATCATAAACAGGAGCAAACACCTTCTGGAATGCTTCAAAAATTTCTTCAACTAGCCACAGAGTAAAGACAGGACATTAAGAAAGAGTTAATCTAGAGCATACCACAAAAAGAAGAAGAAAAAAAAAAGACTATGATGAAGTAGAATTGTATTGAGGTACACAGAGGGCATAGCTCACAAAACAGAAAAAAAAAAAATTTCACTTAGAGCCAGAAATGTATTCTTTTTAAAAACAAAAACAACTCAAATAGCTGGCCTGTTTAAGTGAAACTTGAAAGCCCTCTGTTTTCGCATCATTCTCCTTTTTTCCCCTCCAGCATCACACAAGATTAACCAGCTCTTTCTCCTGTATTCTGCGAGAAGTTCAAGACACAAATCAGTGAGGAAAGCTGTCGTTCAAGCTTCCGTCGCTCTTGTGCTTGTTTGATTTCACTCGCATGTTTCTTCAAGACGAACCAGGCCGGGTTTTGTGTTTAATTCCTGCGTGCACCTTTCTCCAACGCAACGCTTCACTGGTGAATGGAGAATACGAAAACTGACAGCACGAATCAGAAGAACACAACATGAAGCACTTGGGGCACCTCGAAAGGGCGTATGTGTGTGTGTGTGTGTGTGTTTGTGCGATGTGGTCAGACAGTCACAGCTGAAGCACCTGACAAACTTGACGCCCCAGTCAACTGTTTGCGGGGCCAAAGAGAAAGGGTAAATAAAACCCAGTGGTCCTAATATGCTCCCTGTGCGCTTGGCTGGACTCATGAGGGGTTAGCGTGGTGTGCTCGCCCGATAGGCCGTCTTTTGTCCAGGGAGATGGCGGCCACCCCTCTGTATTTTAGCTGTGTCCAGGGCCAGCGTAGGGCCAGCGAGGGGGGACTCGGGGTTCCACAGGTCAAGCTCCGAGGTCACGATCTCAGTCACCGATCCAGTAAAAGAAACAAAGCAGAAATTAGATTGGCAGCCAGAGAGGGTGAACGGTCCGCCGAAGACATCATCTCAAAACGAAGGCATGCAGTCAAAGTGAATGAGTCTGATGAGATCCAGCAGTTGCGAGTTTATGTGTGAGTGTTGATCGTGAGACAGCGAGTGTTTATTGCAGTTGCAGCAAATTTCATAAATAAACAACATATCACGGAGGGAAGCTTAAATAATGAGATAAATAAATTCCTTTAAGTGTTAAGACATGCACTGAAGGGACAGGCGCTGGAATGCAATGATAAAAACTCCCAATAGTGCATATTTAAAGAAAGTTTTCACACAATGCATTAGTATTGCAGTATTTACAATATTTGATCGGTAGCACTGCAGTGGTCATGGTGGTTGGTGAAGCGGTCGTACCCTCAGTGACCTTACCACGACCTTCACAGCAGGGCACCATGTCAGACACCAAGAACATGATGCAAGGACACAGACAAGAAACAACAACTACACAAGGCTGCCGCTTTTAAAACAACAGCATCCAGAAAGACTTGACAGACTGGACTGGGAGAAACAGCGGTGTGTCTTACTCCAGCCCCAGAGTCTGATAGCATCTAAAATATTCACTCAGTAATTTCTGCGTACTTTAAAATAGCAAAAAATAAATAAATAAAAAAATAAGTGCCACCACCTGAAGGGAGTTTTTTTTTTTTATTGTCAGTGTTTATTAATTATACATTGTTCTAAAACACTCCTTTGACAGTATTTCGAGATGCATACATGTTTTAAGGCACTTGAAAAGTTTTGGAAATGATGTAAAACATTTGGATTGAGTTGAAACTATTCACGACTCTATTCATGTTCTTCTTTATCCCATTTCACAGAACTGGCACCTCATATCATATACAGCTGAGTCAGCTTCCTTCACCATTTGCTTTGGTTTATGCCGTAAAAGAAGCAAAAGGAAGAAAGGGGAGAAATACAGCAGTATAATATGACAAATCTCAGGAATCTATCGAAGGAAATGTTTTTCCGGGATCACACACCATCCCGTTCAACCAGCAGCACATCATGGAGCTCCTTTCTGGACAACTTCTATATTTATTTTATTTTTGTGTTAAATGACTCACACATTTCTGAAAGCATGTTTAAGTTTTGCATTAAAGATGTATCAGAGAGATGCTAAATGGACTTTCCAACAATTTCTATGACTTTAAATTCAGATACAATAAAGTTTAACTTGTTTTCCAGGAGAAAAGACAAAGTTCTTGGTTTCCTTATCAGCATTTAAATGGACCAGTGAGAGAAAGGGTGCCATGCTCTAAATCCCTTGGCATTCGAATCAAGTTTTTTAAATATCCCTCCCAGCATGAAAGGACTGTCTATTTGTTGTGTATTTACAAAGCTCTCTTGAACAGGTTGCCTTTTTTTACCCTACATATTTACTGCATGTCAGACTAGGTAGTGACATGACTCAGATAACACAGCTGCTGTTAGAGGTTCCTCTTGTTAAATCAGAAGTGGTTGTCAGTGTCTATGCTCACCTTTTAATTATTTATCAAGGATGAATACTTTTTTCTCCTGATGATATTTCTTCTTCAAAAATATTGCTATTCAGAATCTGTTCTAGATCTTCAAGAAATGCTCAT